>NC_047505.1:53125677-53175677 GCF_902827115.2 Pseudochaenichthys georgianus | reverse complement strand
TAAGGTTCCTCTATGAGTGTAACCCAGGAGTTAGACGCGTCCCGTGTCTGTAACGAAGGTACTCTGCCGTCAGGAGGATTATGGGATGTTCTCAGGCACGTTCTGACGCTGGAGAGCTCACTTTAAGGAGAGGATCAAACTAGGGGTGGGCGATATTGAAAAATATGTTATCACGATATTTTCAAGCAGTATCACGATAGACGATATAAATCACGATATTTTTTCATGTCGGTTATTATGGTTATTCTTCAAGTTACTTAACAGAACAAGCACCGACAAGGTAACAGAAACTAAAACAAAAAGGAGTAACCGACCAACATAGCATTTCAAGCTGGTTTTATTTCAGAAATGAAACCCTGAATGAACAAGTGAGCAGTGAACATCAATAAACATGAAAAGGAGGGTAACACATAACTAAGTAAAACATAAAACATCAATGAGGAAAAGTCAGTGCCAAACAATTAAAATGTAAACTTTAGACTTGAAGTGCAATAAAAGACTTTAGCATAACTGAAGGGAAAACATAAAACGCCACCGCGTCAGTTACGTCTTTCCACCGTTTGCTAGTCTTTCCATCAGGAGCCTCTTGATGAAATGCCTGCCCTATGGTAGTTTGTTTTGGTGCAGTCGCTGCGGTAGATTGTGCATTCACACGCGGGGGACCTTGCACTCAGTCTCTGCATGCTCTTTCTGGTGCTTGCGTTTGAGGTGGTCTCGTAAGCCCGACGTGTTGCCATCTGTCGCTTTGAAATGTCCTTTTTTGCACATTTTGCAAATTACATTTGTTTGTTCCGTTTCTGTTGTGTTATATCCAAAATATTTCCATACCACAGACGTAGAGTTCTTTTTGGGGACTAAATCTAATTATTCTACATCAGAATCTGACTCTGCGTCCATTATTGCTGTGTGTGCAGACTGCCAACAGTGTGTTTTCCCTCGCTGCAAAGAAAGGGGGCGGGGACTTTGGGAGCGTGTCAAACAACTCGGACTGAACGAAAGCAGAGGTGCGCTGACATTGTGAAATCGATCGGGCTTGATATATGGTGAAATTAAAATCAGTAGGTGAGGCTAGGGGAGCGGGAGGGGAAGAGGCTCTCCGTCTGCTGTCATAGCCCCCTGCGCCGCGCACGGAGAGCCTCTTCCCTTACCGCTATTTTTTTTTTCAAAAAATATTTTTCAATTTTTTTTTTTTATCACGATAGGACGATATCTCTGAAAAAGCATATCGTGGAGACCTAATATCGTCACGACGATATATATCGTCATATCGCCCACCCCTAGATCAAACCACTTCAGCCCGGGGGGGGGGGGGACCTCATAACAGTGAGACCACGCTACGCTCAGGAATAGATCAAAACTAATATTCTCCACCAAAATCCTGATCAGACTTTTCCCTTTGAGTCCGCCTCCTCTTGTTGTTGTTGGTGTTGTTGTTGTTGTTGTCCGTTCTCTCTTCTTATTGTCTCTTTCCCTCCTTCTCTCTTTTTATTTTCATTCATGTCTTCATTATGTGTAAGTATAACTTGTGCTTGTTGTGAATACTTTACTGCTTTTATAAATATCTGTTTTCGGTATCCACTGTGACAAATGAAAACATATTATAAATCAAATAACATTTTACATTAATTTAGAGAAAATATATTAATGTATAAAATAAAGAACTAATCTTGTAAAATATTGACTTTTCAGACTTTTAATTTCATCGTTACTTTTTATTTATTCATAGATGTTGCAATTTCTTCTTTTTTTACATTTAATTGTAATTTGTTTATCATTTTTAATATATATGTTTCTATTAGTTTGCCATCTCGGTTGATTTCAGAATTTCCTTAACATGTAAACTTAAGTAAATGTGAGTTCCCTCAGGGTGTAGATGGAGCCCGGGGTCTCCTGCCTCCTTCTGCACGGTGCATCTGTTTGTGTGCTTAAACATTAAAGACATAAACACACGTGTACTTTGAGGTGCTGCAGATCCTGTACGAGTACATATACGTGGTTTTGTAATATAACGTTGTAATGCCCGGTGTTTTGTTACCTTGCTCGCTCAGGGAGAAGGACGAGGACGAAGGGATTCCCAGCGAGACCGAAGACGACAAGAGACAACAGGAGACAAAGAACAAGGAGATGAGAGGTGAGACGAGTGTTTCTGAGGAAGGTTTACGTTCACTACCAAGGTGGGACGTAGTGGAGTACAAATACTTCGTTACTGTACTGAAGTACATGTTTCTGGTATCGGTACTTTACTCCACTGCGACTTTTTCTGAAGACTTTTTACTTTGACTTCTTACATGTTGAACACAAATACCTGTACTTTCTACTTCTTACATGTTGAACTCAAATACCTGTACTTTCTACTTCTTACATGTTGAACTCAAATACCTGTACTTTCTACTTCTTACATGTTGAACTCAAATACCTGTACTTTCTACTTCTCACATGTTGAACTCAAATACCTGTACTTTCTACTTCTTACATGTTGAACTCAAATACCTGTACTTTCTACTTCTCACATGTTGAACTCAAATACCTGTACTTTCTACTTCTTACATGTTGAACTCAAATACCTGTACTTTCTACTTCTTACATGTTGAACTCAAATACCTGTACTTTCTACTTCTTACATGTTGAACTCAAATACCTGTACTTTCTACTTCTTACATGTTGAACTCAAATACCTGTACTTTCTACTTCTTACATGTTGAACTCAAATACCTGTACTTTCTACTTCTCACATGTTGAACTCAAATACCTGTACTTTCTACTTCTTACATGTTGAACTCAAATACCTGTACTTTCTACTTCTCACATGTTGAACTCAAATACCTGTACTTTCTACTTCTTACATGTTGAACTCAAATACCTGTACTTTCTACTTCTTACATGTTGAACTCAAATACCTGTACTTTCTACTTCCTACATGTTGAACACAAATACCTGTACTTTCTACTTCTTACATGTTGAACTCAAATACCTGTACTTTCTACTTCTTACATGTTGAACTCAAATACCTGTACTTTCTACTTCCTACATGTTGAACTCAAATACCTGTACTTTCTACTTCTTACATGTTGAACTCAAATACCTGTACTTTCTACTTCCTACATGTTGAACACAAATACCTGTACTTTCTACTTCTTACATGTTGAACTCAAATACCTGTACTTTCTACTTCTTACATGTTGAACTCAAATACCTGTACTTTCTACTTCTTACATGTTGAACTCAAATACCTGTACTTTCTACTTCCTACATGTTGAACTCAAATACCTGTACTTTCTACTTCTTACATGTTGAACTCAAATACCTGTACTTTCTACTTCCTACATGTTGAACACAAATACCTGTACTTTCTACTTCTTACATGTTGAACTCAAATACCTGTACTTTCTACTTCTTACATGTTGAACTCAAATACCTGTACTTTCTACTTCCTACATGTTGAACTCAAATACCTGTACTTTCTACTTCTTACATGTTGAACTCAAATACCTGTACTTTCTACTTCTCACATGTTGAACTCAAATACCTGTACGTTGTTCAGCATGGAAACATTCATTAGCTAACAATGACATTATTGTTCTATTGATATAAAGGGAGGTCAGGTACTCTTTAAAGCAGCTGCTAGCTATGGGTACTTTTTACTGAAGTACTTTCAAAGCCCATACTTCTGTACTTGTACCCGAGTAAAGGATGTGTACTTTTGCCCTCTCTGAAAGACTCTAAAGTGTGTCCTCTTCTCTCAGCGCTGTTGCGGCAGAAGGACAGTGAGATCATGTCTCTGCTGGAGGAGAAGGTCTCTCTCTTCAGGGGGATGTGGGAGGGTCCGGGCCCCGCAGAGCAGCCCTTCTTCAGGTCGGCCTGCAGCCTGGAGCCCCCCCGAGGGGCGGCCATCATGAAGGACGCCCTGCAGGAGGGTAAGAGAGGAATACCTGGATTAGGACTACTGTTTATGTTGTTTTGTTTTGTGTGTACTGTTTCTGATTTGATGTAAAGCGTCTTTGAGCACCAGGATAAGCGATATACAAATCAAATGTATTATTATTATTTTTATAATGCATGAGATTCTTTACATAGAGCAGACTGATTCTGATTGGATAAACAGTTACAGACAGGACAGTCTCTTACATCCATGTGTTTCCGTCACATCAGCTGAAAGACTGGGGCAAGCCTCATGATAACATATCCAGGTGCAGGGATGAGGATCTGCAATCGGCCGACCTGGAAGTTAGCTTAGCAAGGGCTCCCTGGACAACAAGCCAATGGGGTTTCTCAGTTTGACTTTGGAATATCGTAGAAATGTATCTGTGCCAAACACGCGTTTCTGATAGCTAACGATCGGCTATAGAGCAGGGGTGGGCAAACCTGTGGCTCGGGGGCCGCTATGAGTTTCAAAATGTGTCAGACGGGCCAGTAGCAGATTGGTGAAAGATATTTAGCTGTCCACTCCTCGCCACTCGACTTTACTTCGGTCCACTCATTGTTACAGAAGCAGGTTCAAAGGTGAATTATTGCGTCATCGTTTGCGTCATGATGTACCCGTTCTTCTTATGACCCACACGGCGTTTTACGTCGCTGATTTTCTCCGCGACACCGCTCACAACCACATCAATAGAGGACTGCGTCTGGCAGTTTTTAATCACACGAAGCCAGATTCAATTAAAGAACGACTTCTACAACCGTGTACCTTTCTCCAGAGGGCCGCGGGGCATCGTTTATTGATGAGGTTCAGCTGCATTACCGCCCGCTGGAAAGGTTTCACTGTCCGACTGCCACACAGGCAGCTGATACATAATAATAATAATAATAATAATACATTTTATTTTTAGGCGCCTTTCGTGACACCCAAGGACACCGTACGTTTAAAAAAAAAAAAAAAAAAAAAAAAAAAAAAGCTACACTACAGTGAGTAAGCAGATTTGAACAGGTGAACATACCCCCCATCGGTGCATGTGTTTCAGTCTGCACGCCGTGTGGCATCACAGCGCTGTTATGAACGCGTCTCTGGCATTCTACAGGTGATGTTGGCATAGCAACCGAAGCTAATCAGACCATCTTGACTACTTGTTGCTATCATATTGTGGCATAAGCCGTTTTCTACACGCATATTTTACCGGCGTAGCTTTCGTTATGATTGTACTCGTGATGGCCACATGTAGCCTGTGTATTGATTCCATCCGACGGCTGCAATAATACGACACCACAGGAAGACGTCTGCCTCTTCTCGATGGCCAATATCAGCGAACGGATGGTCATTAAAGTGAGAATCACACTAAGCCTGGTTAGTGTTGCCTGAAGTGTGTGGTCGCGTTCTAGTCACAACTTGTACTCGCCATGAACTGTTATCGCTCAGGTTCATCTCGACCCCCTCCAATGTAAGCGTGAGGTGCTTAGATCTTGCCGGGCGGGGCCAGCTGAGAGAATAGACCAGACTCCAGCGAAGGTCATTGTGTCTATTATTCGGCAGCCCTGGCGAATAATAATCGATTATTCGACCGATATTAGCATATATATATTTATATATATTTTGGTTGAAACTAAGCCAGAAAAAAAAAAGAAAACATAAATAATAAAAAAAAATATATATAAATAAAATCGATTTTTAAAAATAATATTCGATTATGGAGACTGTAGCGAATAATCGAATAATCGCTGGCATCCCTAGTGTCTAGAGTGCGCCATGTGGTGGGATCAACTGAAATGGCGGGTACTGCAGGAAAAAGGTCTTTACTATCATTTGGACAATTTTGTACTAATATTCGGCGGACCGGATTAAAAAGCCCAACGGCCGTATATGGCCCGCGGACCTTATTTTGCCCATGCCTGCTATAACGGAACAGGTTCAACCAATTCCTGGGATTGCGGTGAGGCCGACGCGTGAAAACTCGCGACAGGAATTACTAGAATTACTAGTTTGCACCTGTCGTCCACCGCTCTCACAATGTGTGGTGAAACCGACCTGAAACGTGTTTGCCGCTCTAAAGAAGTAAAGTCTGAGAGCAGCTCGAGAGGTTGAGGCAGAGCAGCCGTGTTCTCTCCTGAAGCCTCGGGCGGGGAGTCCCTTCACGTAAAATGTGAATCGGCAGTAATGTCGTTTCTCCTGCAGACGGTCGTCACGTTTGACTCCCACTGCGAAGGCCACAGTACTTGGTGTTTGAATAGGTACTTAGATGTGGATATACTGATACTGTGTACGTCCTTCCAGCAGCCAGAGTTGATATCGCTTAAGATGTAAGTAAAACCAACTCTGCGGTTCAAACAGGTCGTCAATCGTTGCTAGGTAACAGGAGCCGAGAGCAGTAATACAGTTAGCCGGTGATTCGCTTAGTGACGTACGTGTGTGTGTGTGTGTGTGTGTGTGTGTGTGTGTGTGTGTGTGTGTGTGTGTGTGTGTGTGTGTGTGTGTGTGTGTGTGTGTGTGTGTGTGTGTGTGTGTGTGTGTGTGTGTGTGTGTGTGTGTGTGTGTGTGTGTGTGTGTGTGTGTGTGTGTGTGTGTGTGTGTGTGTGTGTGTGTGTGTGTGTGTGTGTGTGTGTGTGTGTGTGTGCAGTGGAGACGTTACAGGGGCTGGTGAACGGCAGCCTGGGGGGGGCGATGGCCAGCGCGCAGGAGGGCGGAGGCTCCGTGAGTTTACCTCGACGAGCGGAGACTTTCGGAGGCTTCGACAGCCACCAGATGCACGGCAGCAAGAGTGAGTCTGCGGAGCACTGTGTCCTTTGAAGGACTCCCCTCTTCTCCATGTCTCTTCTACATCAACATGTGTCCCCTCTTCTGCATGTCTCTTCTACATCAACATGTGTCCCCTCTTCTCCATGTCTCTTCTACATCAACATGTGTCCCCTCTTCTTCATGTCTCTTCTACATCAACATGTGTCCCCTCTTCTTCATGTCTCTTCTACATCAACATGTGTCCCCTCTTCTTCATGTCTCTTCTACATCAACATGTGTCCCCTCTTCTTCATGTCTCTTCTACATCAACATGTGTCCCCTCTTCTCCATGTCTCTTCTACATCAACATGTGTCCCCTCTTCTTCATGTCTCTTCTACATCAACATGTGTCCCCTCTTCTCCATGTCTCTTCTACATCAACATGTGTCCCCTCTTCTCCATGTCTCTTCTACATCAACATGTGTCCCCTCTTCTTCACGTCTCTTCTACATCAACATGTGTCCCCTCTTCTCCATGTCTCTTCTACATCAACATGTGTCCCCTCTTCTTCATGTCTCTTCTACATCAACATGTGTCCCCTCTTCTCCATGTCTCTTCTACATCAACATGTGTCCCCCTCTATGTTTGACATAGGTGGAGACGGGGACGACAGCGAGGATTCGGCGGGGGATTTACGCCGGACGGAGTCTGACAGCGTTTTGAAGAAGGTCAGTTCCTCTGCAGCTGGTTCCTCTCCTCCCTACTCTGTGAACCGTCCTCCTCCACTAACTCCACCGTTAAGAAGAGCCTCTGTCTCTCTGGATCCGCCTCGGGACTCTTCTGCTCGTTGCTAATGGCGACCAGCAGCTCTCATACCTCATTCACCCTCCCTCCCAAATGTAAAGCGTCTTTGGGTTCAGAAAAGCGCTATATAAAATTGATATATTATTATTATTATTAACGCAACTCCGGTTCAAGCTCCGTGCTGGAGCTTTTCAGGTTCAGAACCGGTTCTTCGGTTTAGCTCCGGCTCTGTTCACACCGCCCAGAGTCCGACTGGTGCTGCGTCATCGTTTGCGTGCCTGCTTCATAAAGCCAAACCGCTCGGAAACCTCTCACAGCTCACACCGACAACAACAACAACAACAATGGCTGATTGTGCTCCAGCTTCCTCTGCACCTCTTCGGACGACCAGATTCCCAGCAGGTAGCTGGTCTCTTCAGTGGACCACTGCTGCTTGTTACGTTTCTCCATCGTTGTGTACAAACTGGATAAAACGCCGGCTTGTTGTTGTTGTTGTTCAGGAGTTGATCTGTCTCCGCCTCGACGTAAGCGTGACGTATGCGGTGCTTTTGCTCTGGCCGGACCATTTTTTGGTGCTTGAAACAAACCGGCTCCGCTGCGGTGTGAACAGGAACACCCGGTGCTTTTCAAGCTCCAGCTCCGAACCTGAAACACCGTTGGTGGGAACGAGCTCTTTGAGGAGTCAGGGGTGGAGGGGAATGAACGGGCGGTGTGTAGGTGTAGCTCTGGATCTCGACCTAGCCATTCATACGGCAGAATAAGACGGTTTTAGACACATCTGTATCGTACAACACATCACCTGATATATTTAAATACGCAAATCATCATAACATGCTTACTGTATGGTGATTTAAAAGAAATCGACTGACTAGAATAAAATAAATCCCACTTAAATGTGCATGTTGGGGCTTTAGTGTGAACGAAGACATGGAATAAAAGCAACATGGCCCCACATCTCAGAACAGACCCGTGAACGATGCGCTTGCTTCTGCCCGTAGCGTCTCTGCTTCCAATCCATGAACTCTACGACCGCCGTGTTATTACATCGGTAATACATAACGAGACCAGATGCAGTTAGACGATCACAGCATGCCCACGTGTGCAGCTATAATCACATTCAGCCGTATGCACACACACACACACACACACACACACACACACACACACACACACACACACACACACACACACACACACACACACACACACACACACATAATGAGACACACTAACAGATGTGTGTGTGTACATTACTGTTTCCTGCTGTACAGTCCTAAGTGTGTGTGTGTGTGTGTGTGTGTGTGTGTGTGTGTGTGTGTGTGTGTGTGTGTGTGTGTGTGTGTGTGTGTGTGTGTGTGTGTGTGTGTGTGTGTGTGTGTGTGTGTGTGTGTGTGTGTGTGTGTGTGTGTGTGTGTGTGTGTGTGTGTGTGTGTGTGTGTGTGTGTGTGTGTGTGTGTGTGTGTGTGTGTGTGTGTGTGTGTGTGTGTGTGTGTGTGTGTGTGTGTGTGTGTGTGTGTGTGTGTGTGTGTGTGTGTGTGTGCAGGGAGGAAACGCCAACCTGCTGCTGCTGCTGAAGAAGAACAGTGAGGTAACACACACTTCCTGTCTCTAACTCGATAACAGCTGTTCACATGGAGACTCTTGCTGTCACATGTGTCTGCTTTCATTCATGCGCCGGCCGCAGCTGAAGCACTCATTATTAATATTGGTTTTCGATATGCAGTACAGTAAGTAGCAATATATCATAAAACAGGTATTCATTGAGTAGGAGAGATAGAAATGGACATCCTAAGACTCAATATAAGCTACAATCTTGCATGTGGTTAAATAATCCTCTGCAAACAATAAATAAATATCCAAGAATAACCAAAATATGTTTTAAATCCAGCCCGACATCTGAATAAACAGGTTTTTTTTATTTTTTATTGAATTAAACTCTTATGAAATATATGAAGTTATGGAAGCCCATTTCCGCCACTTGAAAAAAATAAAATCCCCATGAAAAGTCATAATTATGAAATAAGAAAGTCGAAATTATGAGATAAGAAAGTCGAAATTATGAGATAAGAAAGTCGAAGTTATGAGATAAGAAAGTCGAAATTATGAGATAAGAAAGTCGAAATTATGAGATAAGAAAGTCGAAATTATGAGATAAAAAGGTCGAAATTATGAGATAAGAAAGTCGAAATTATGAGATAAAAAGGTCGAAATTATGAGATAAAAAGGTCGAAAATATGAGATAAAAAGTCATAATAATGAGATAAAAAGTCATAATAATGAGATAAGAAAGTCGAAATTATGAGATAAGAAAGTCGAAGTTATGAGATAAGAAAGTCGAAATTATGAGATAAGAAAGTCGAAATTATGAGATAAGAAAGTCGAAATTATGAGATAAGAAAGTCGAAATTATGAGATAAGAAAGTCGAAATTATGAGATAAAAAGTTATAATAATGAGATAAAAAGTCATAATTATGAGATAAGAAAGTCGAAATTATGAGATAAGAAAGTCGAAATTATGAGATAAGAAAGTCGAAATTATGAGATAAGAAAGTCGAAATTATGAGATAAGAAAGTCGAAATTATGAGATAAAAAGGTCGAAATTATGAGATAAGAAAGTCGAAATTATGAGATAAAAAGGTCGAAATTATGAGATAAAAAGGTCGAAAATATGAGATAAAAAGTCATAATAATGAGATAAAAAGTCATAATAATGAGATAAGAAAGTCGAAATTATGAGATAAGAAAGTCGAAGTTATGAGATAAGAAAGTCGAAATTATGAGATAAGAAAGTCGAAATTATGAGATAAGAAAGTCGAAATTATGAGTAAAAAAAAAATCGAAATTATGAGATAAGAAAGTCGAAATTATGAGATAAAAAGTTATAATAATGAGATAAAAAGTCATAATTATGAGATAAGAAAGTCGAAATTATGAGATAAGAAAGTCGAAATTATGAGATAAGAAAGTCGAAATTATGAGATAAAAAGTTATAATAATGAGATAAAAAGTCATAATTATGAGATAAGAAAGTCGAAATTATGAGATAAAAAAGACGAAATTATGAGATAAGAAAGTCGAAATTATGAGATAAAAAAGACGAAATTATGAGATAAGAAAGTCGAAATTATGAGATAAGAAAGTCGAAATTATGAGATAAGAAAGTCGAAATTATGAGATAAGAAAGTCGAAATTATGAGATAAGAAAATCGAAATTATGAGATAAAAAAGAAATAAAATATTGCAATAAAATATTAATATTAAAGGTTTATTCTGAAATAAAACATGTTTTATTAAAAAACCTACTTTAGGCCAAATGTGGTCAAACATTCTGTATTCTAAGAATTTATTCAATTGTTTTGTATTTAGTTATTTCTCCTATTTGACATTTTACTTTTTTTATTTATCGTTTATTTATCAAATTCGAAAATGGAGTAAATCGTACAAAACCCAATGTCTGACTCTGATTAAGTCATCAAGCTAAATAGGCCAACACAGTATCTATTAAACACGATTTAACAAAAAGTGTTTTCTGATGAAACATGCTGTTGCTGTACATTTTAATTATAAATCCTACCCTTTCTGTCACACATGCTGTCTTTACACGTCCTGCATATTCCCGGAGTTTTAAATGTTGAACGTTAATTGGAGCCTTTTAGTCAGAGTAAACAGTGCTGGCAGCCGGACGCTCGCGGCCTCGTCTCTTTGTCAGAGTCTGAATGTAGGAAAGGTCGCATCACTTTAACTCATCAGGCTTAATGCCGGTGTCGTCTGAGAGAGTCCACTCCATACATTCATAGGACCAGAACTCACCGGCTGCGGCTTGTTAAAGGAACAAGTTTAAAATCAAGCTCTCCTGCCGTCAGTGGAGTATTTTAACAAGCAGAGATACGTGTTTTCACTTGATTTGATGATGTGATGTATTTTCTCCAACAGTCGGTCCTGAACAGTGTCTCCAACCTGCATCTGCTGCTCAACACTCTGCAGGTAACTACGTTTAAAGAGGACATATCAGTATGTAGTGTCTCTACTTTAAAGAGTCCTCTCCTGCTGATGTTCAGGTGTATATCAGTATGTAGTGTCTCTACTTTAAAGAGTCCTCTCCTGCTGATGTTCAGGTGTATATCAGTATGTAGTGTCTCTACTTTAAAGAGTCCTCTCCTGCTGATGTTCAGGTGTATATCAGTATGTAGTGTCTCTACTTTAAAGAGTCCTCACCTGCTGATGTTCAGGTGTATATCAGTATGTAGTGTCTCTACTTTAAAGAGTCCTCTCCTGCTGATGTTCAGGTGAATATCAGTATGTAGTGTCTCTACTTTAAAGAGTCCTCTCCTGCTGGTGTTCAGGTGTATATCAGTATGTAGTGTCTCTACTTTAAAGAGTCCTCTCCTGTTGATGTTCAGGTGTATATCAGTATGTAGTGTCTCTACTTTAAAGAGTCCTCTCCTGCTGATGTTCAGGTGTATATCAGTATGTAGTGTCTCTACTTTAAAGAGTCCTCTCCTGCTGATGTGCAGGTGTATATCAGTATGTAGTGTCTCTACTTTAAAGAGTCCTCTCCTGCTGATGTTCAGGTGTATATCAGTATGTAGTGTCTCTACTTTAAAGAGTCCTCTCCTGCTGATGTTCAGGTGTATATCAGTATGTAGTGTCTCTACTTTAAAGAGTCCTCTCCTGCTGATGCTCAGGTGTATATCAGTATGTAGTGTCTCTACTTTAAAGAGTCCTCTCCTGCTGATGCTCAGGTGTATATCAGTATGTAGTGTCTCTACTTTAAAGAGTCCTCTCCTGCTGATGTTCAGGTGTATATCAGTATGTAGTGTCTCTACTTTAAAGAGTCCTCTCCCGCTGATGTTCAGGTGTATATCAGTATGTAGTGTTACTTTAAAGAGTTCTCTCCTGCTGATGTTCAGGTGTATATCAGTATGTAGTGTCTCTACTTTAAAGAGTGCTCTCCTGCCGATGTTCAGGTGTATATCAGTATGTAGTGTCTCTACTTTAAAGAGTGCTCTCCTGCCGATGTTCAGGTGTATATCAGTATGTAGTGTATCTACTTTAAAGAGTCCTCTCCTGCTGATGTTCAGGTGTATATCAGTATGTAGTGTCTCTACTTTAAAGAGTCCTCTCCTGCTGATGTTCAGGTGTATATCAGGATGTAGTGTCTCTACTTTAAAGAGTCCTCTCCTGCTGATGTTCAGGTGTATATCAGTATGTAGTGTCTCTACTTTAAAGAGTCCTCTCCTGCTGATGTTCAGGTGTATATCAGTGTGTAGTGTCTCTACTTTAAAGAGTCCTCTCCTGCTGATGTTCAGGTGGATATCAGTATGTAGTGTCTCTACTTTAAAGAGTCCTCTCCTGCTGATGTTCAGGTGTATATCAGTATGTAGTGTCTCTACTTTAAAGAGTACTCTCCTGCTGATGCTCAAGTGTATATCAGTGTGTAGTGTCTCTACTTTAAAGAGTCCTCTCCTGCTGATGTTCAGGTGTATATCAGTATGTAGTGTCTCTACTTTAAAGAGTCCTCTCCTGCTGATGTTCAGGTGTATATCAGTATGTAGTGTCTCTACTTTAAAGAGTCCTCTCCTGCTGATGTTCAGGTGAATATCAGTATGTAGTGTCTCTACTTTAAAGAGTCCTCTCCTGCTGGTGTTCAGGTGTATATCAGTATGTAGTGTCTCTACTTTAAAGAGTCCTCTCCTGCTGATGTTCAGGTGTATATCAGCATGTAGTGTCTCTACTTTAAAGAGTCCTCTCCTGCTGATGTTCAGGTGTATATCAGTATGTAGTGTCTCTACTTTAAAGAGTCCTCTCCTGCTGATGTTCAGGTGTATATCAGTATGTAGTGTCTCTACTTTAAAGAGTCCTCTCCTGCTGATGGTCAGGTGTATATCAGTATGTAGTGTCTCTACTTTAAAGAGTCCTCTCCTGCTGATGTTCAGGCGTATATCAGTATGTAGTGTCTCTACTTTAAAGAGTCCTCTCCTGCTGATGTTCAGGTGTATATCAGTATGTAGTGTCTCTACTTTAAAGAGTCCTCTCCTGCTGATGTTCAGGTGTATATCAGTATGTAGTGTCTCTACTTTAAAGAGTCCTCTCCAGCTGATGTTCAGGTGTATATCAGTATGTAGAAAATTGAAATTAGAGATGGACTCAAACTTGGTGTGTGTGTGTGTGTGTGTGTGTGTGTGTGTGTGTGTGTGTGTGTGTGTGTGTGTGTGTGTGTGTGTGTGTGTGTGGTGTGTGTGTGTGTGTGTGTGTGTGTGTGTGTGTGTGTGTGTGTGTGTGTGTGTGTGTGTGTGTGTGTGTGTGTGTGTGTGTGTGTGTGTGTGTGTGTGTGTGTAGGCGGTGGTGGTGCAGCAGGACAGCTTCATGGAGGACCAGCGGTTGGCCCTCAGCTCTTCCTCCTCCTCCTCTTCGTCGCGCCCCCCCCCCCCGGCCTGGAGGCTCTCTGATCGAACAGGAGAAGCAGCGCAGTCTGGAGAAACAGAGACAGGAAGTGAGCGCTCTGCAGAGGCAGCAGAACGCCCACAGTGAGGAGAAGAGGAGGAGGGAGAGGGAGTGGGAGAGGAGGGAGGAGCAGCTGCTGGAGAGGGAGGGGCTTCTGCACGGACAGGTGACTCGACGGCACTGTGTCTATGCGTGTGTAATTCTGCACACCTAGTCTACCTACCTGTGCATCTAGTTACCTTAGAATATCTAAATACTTAATCCTTGGTACTTTGGTAGCGTACCCTTTCAATAAATCCCTGACTGCTCCGCCCCCACTGCAGGAGGAGGAGGTGCAGCAGCAGGAGCAGCAGCTGCAGGAGGAGAGGAAGGGTCTTCAGAGCAGGAAGGAGGAGTACCAGAGAGACCTGGAGAGGCTGAGGGACGCCCAGAGGAAGCTGGAGAGAGACAGAGAGGCCGTGCAGAGGCAGGTCCAGAAGATGGAGGAGGTCGCGCTGTCGGAGGTGAGAGGAGACTCTGAACTGATCCAGGGTCAGCGTATTCTGACCTGTAGGCAGTCTGCAGCGAACAGACACACTGGAACAGATGATTGTATACTGATAACGAGTTCAAACAGGTGCCATTAATACAGTTAACGAGTGGAGGACAGAGGAGGCTCTTAAAGAAGAAGTTACAGGTCTGTGAGAGCCAGACATCTTGTTTGTTTGGAGGAGACCAAATACTTATTTACAGAGGAATTTACCAATTAATTCATTAAAGATCCTACAATGTGATTTCCTGGATTCTTTCCCCCCATGCTGTCTCTCATCGTTGAAGTGTACCTAGGAGGAACATTACAGGCCTCTCTCATCTTTTTAAGTGGGAGAACTTGCACAATGGTTGCCCCACTGTATATATAACTGTATATATAATTAATTAGAATATACAAATACAAATAATAGTAAATAATATAAAAAATATTGATGAGCAGTTAACACAAACAAATATACTCATACGTATTTAAAAATAATAATAATAATAATAAATAAAATACTTTTAGCACATTTCCTGCATGTTCTCCGCCAGGTGTGTATAACAGCTGTGCCTCTCTCTCTCCTCCAGACGACGCCCTCCACAGCGTCGGATGACTCCCAGTCTCTGGAGCCGGACCCCCAGCCGGACCCCCCCCCCCGCTCCAGACCCAGAGGGAAGGGCCTGAACCCCTTCAGCTCGTCCAGCCTGAAGGGCAACGAGGCCAACAAGCAGAAGAGCCTCCTGACGCTCTGCAAGGACAAGAAGAAGAAGAAGAAAGGCAAAGGGGGGGGTCCGCAGGCGGCAGGTAGAGAAACACAGGATCTGTTGTCCAGGGAACACACAAATATAACAAGTACCATGTGATCAGAGTGCAGGAAGAGGCTGTTTTGAAGCCTGCGCGGAAATCTTTTGTACGGGATAATGTGCAGGCGGGAAAAGAACACCCGCTAAGATGTGTGGCCACCTTCTCAACAAAGTGACGACATGACTCCCAATATTAATTTAAATGCTTTTATAGATTTAGAAAATGTTTGTATTGATTTAAAAAATACTAGGCTATTATTGATTTAAAATGACATGCATCCGCTAAGAAAGTCCGTTGAGAAAAATAGTCCGTTGTTACCGTAGCAACGGCAGGAACTGCTTCGATAGCGTTTTTGAGGAGCTTTTTGATTACAGATTTGAAAACATCGTTGCTTGCTTTAAAAGTAGCACACTTCATGATGTCAGACCTTGGAAGGTATCTAGATATCCCTGCCCTCATGCCAAAGGAGCTGCACACTGAATATGTGTCGCCGGTTGATGTCTATCTGGACCGCTGCGTAAAAAGGAGGGTTTCTGCCCCGGTATTTCTCCGCTGCTTTCTTGTCCCAGTTTCAGCCAAACTGAACAGTTAAATCGACCGGACTTGTTTCTGCAGGTGTGAGCGTCCTTAACAACGGTCAATAAGTCCTTGACAGCGTTCTGGATTAACAACGTGTCACGTGTTCTGAATTGACCAATCAGAATTGAGTATTCATCGAAGCCATGTAATGAATAGTAGATAACACCCTGTCCGGTGTGCCGAGCAGTGATGCAGCTTTTACATTTAGCAAAGATCAGATGTGTATCTTAGAAGTGCAGATGTAACGTCGGTGAGAAGTCCATGCAAACATTTAGACTCGACTGAAGCAGTTTCAATCAAGGACGTTCAGTATCGCACAAGAGCCCTCTCAGAAACAGCAACTCATCTTAAAACATCATTTATAGATATTGTAATAAATATCAAGGCTCACTTTTTTAAGGATCAGAGCCCAAGTCTTTTAAAGCAATCGTTAGGCTAGAGATCCAACATGTGTCCAGCGTCCTCTCGCTGCTTTGGAGTCACCTCGGTGCGAGTTTATAGAAACAGCACTTTTGTTTTAGTTTGAGAAACATGTCTCTGTTTGCCTGCATGGATAGAACAGCAGCACATAGAGAGGACACACACACACACACACACACACACACACACACACACACACACACACACACACACACTGATACACACACATACACACACACACACACACATTGATGCACACACACATTGATGCACACACACACACACACACACACACACACACACACACACACACACACACACACACACACACACACACACACACACACACACACACACACACACACATTGATGCACACACACACACACACACACACACACACACACACACACACACACTGATACACACACATTGATGCACACACCCACACACACACACTGATACACACACATTGATACACACACATTGATGCGCACACACACACACACACACATTGATACACACACACATTGATACACACACATTGATGCGCACACACACACACACACACACACACACACACACACACACACACACACACACACACATTGATACACACACATTGATGCACACACACACACACACACACACACACATTGATACACACACACACACACACACATTGATACACACACATTGATGCACACACACACACATTGATACACACACACACATTGATACACACACATTGATGCACACACACACACACACACACACACACACACACACACACACACACACACACACACATTGATACACACACGCACACACACACACACACACACACACACACACACACACACACACATTGATACACACACACACACACATTGGAACACACACACTGATACACACACATTGAAACACACACACTGGAACACACACACTGGAACACACACAGATCGATATACACACATTGGAACACACACACTGGAACACACACATTGGAACACACACACATTGATATACACACATTGGAACACACACATATTGATATACACACATTGATACACACACATTGGAACACACACACATTGGAACACACACATTGATACACACACATTGGAACACACACATTGGAACACACACACATTGGAACACACACATTGATACACACACATTGGAACACACACATTGGAACACACACACATTGGAACACACACATTGATACACACACATTGGAACACACACATTGGAACACACACACACTGGAACACACACAGATCGATATACACACATTGGAACACACACACTGGAACACACACATTGGAACACACACACATTGATATACACACATTGGAACACACACATATTGATATACACACATTGATACACACACATTGGAACACACACACATTGGAACACACACATTGATACACACACATTGGAACACACACATTGGAACACACACACATTGGAACACACACATTGATACACACACATTGGAACACACACATTGGAACACACACACATTGATACACACACATTGGAACACACACATTGGAACACACACACACTGGAACACACACAGATCGATATACACACACTGGAACACACACATTGGAACACACACACATTGATATACACACATTGGAACACACACATATTGATATACACACATTGATACACACACATTGGAACACACACACATTGGAACACACACATTGATACACACACATTGGAACACACACATTGGAACACACACACATTGGAACACACACATTGATACACACACATTGGAACACACACATTGGAACACACACACATTGGAACACACACACATTGGAACACACACACTGGAACACACACATTGGAACACACACACTGAGGCTATTGTCAGTGATTCCTCTCGTGTGACGCTGACCCCTCTCTCCTCCTGCAGACCCTCAGCACCTCCCCGAGCCTCCTCTGGACGGAGAGATCTTCTTCTGCTGAGAGACACTCTTCCTCCTCTTCCTCTTCTTCATCCTCATCCTCATCCATCCCTTTCAGAAGAATGTGTCTCCGCAGAGTACACACAGGCATAACACCGCTGCTCCGCCAGGCTTCACGGCGCCTTCTAAATCCTCTCCACAACACGATCGAAACGCAGAGACTTTCAAGAACGGGTTTCAAAATCCACGGCTTTTAGTTTCTGCCGCAAGTCGCTTGTTACGGGGGCTTTCATTTATCCCTGGAACACATGAATTAAGAAAACACAGAAAAGCATGTTGGGTATTCTGCTCCACAAAATTCCTTTGTACTTTGCACACACACCAATTTCAACACACACACACACACACACACACACACACACACACACACACACACCAACGGGCTGTTTTCCAAGGTGACCGAGCGCTGCCACAGACGGCACCACGCGCCGCTTGGATGGAAATACGATTCCCAACCAGCTCGGGAAAAGCTTCTAATCCTCCCTTCTTGACGATGAGTAGAAGAAACCACAGAAGAAGGTCGGCATGGCAACATGTCGACTCACCATTTGAAGCAGACTTGACTAATGCTGCCTCCAGTTAGCGAGACGCATGCAGTTTAAATACCTCCCGTAGTCCTCCAGTAAGGTTTCGTAGCATCGATCCTTCTGTTGCTTTGAATAATGGAGTTCTCCAGATGTGTCTCTTTCTGCAGACGTCCAGTAATGAGAGTATTGAGACGTCTCTCCCAGCATCTAATGGCTCAATTCATATCCTTCAGCGTGCTTCAGAGGATACGAGCCTGATCTTCCTCCAATGGGCTTTTATGTGGATGACGAGCGGGGCTTCCCTTCATGTTTAATTGCATGTATCTGTGCAGGTAGCGCACCGATCGCTCCCGTCTGCTCCCGTCTGCTCCCGTCTGCTCCCGTCTGCTCGCTTCTCAGAACAGACTGAATGTGGACACGTTTCAAAAGGCTGTTTAGCTACCGAGAGAACGAGAAGCTAAACACACCAAATGATGCTACGTGGTCAAAACATTTCAAATTTGTGTTGACGTTGAAATGAAAGTAAAGACCAGTAGCGAGTTTGAGGCGAAGTTTCCGATAGACATGTCTTAATTCTTGAGCTTGATCCAAGCCCAGATGTGGGCACTGCCTGCTGGACAGGTAGGAAGCTAAACTAAGGTCCTTCCCCCGTGATTCACAAAGCAGCGCCGCGTTGTCTCGCGTTTTAACTGCTTGTTTGTTAACTCGCCGTCTTTGTTGAGGATTCGACTTCATGTCCGCGCTGGTTTATTACGGTGTGTCTTCTTAAGAGGCTCCAAGGGCCGGCCAATCAGCCGCTTCGTGGCTTTTGCTGATGGCTTCGTACGGTGGCCGAGAAGTGCGTCGCTACGAAAGAAACATTTTACATTTTCAGAAACGATGCGAATACAAATAGATAAACGTGCCGACACACACGAAACATCTTCGGCAACTTCGGTTTGGTTTCTGCAGCTTTTAGTAAGCGCTGCGTGTTTCCTCAGGTCGCTGAATGTTTTCTGAATGTGTCGTCGAGTTGCTGGAGATGTTTGTTTATGTGTTTCGGAACATTTGTGTTTTTAAATCTGCATCGTTTCCGAAGCGGCAGCGCGTTTCTCCTCATTGGAAATGTTTGCCCCTTTCGGGCCACCGTAGTTTTGACCACTAGGAAGCGCTGCACCTATGACTACATCAAACAACTAGAAAGCAGGAAACTATTTTGTTTTGACATTTCCCCCCCGCTGTGAGAACATGTTTCTCAGCCGGTCATCGACACGCGGAGAGAATGAGACGGTGGCTTTCCGACTGGCCGAACAAATAAGTTGTCAGAGATTGTAATTGGTTATTCAGTGAATCCAGTCATCAGCAGCTGTGGTGTGGGGAAAGGAAAGCCACGGGACAATCAGACGCCCCCCCCCCCCCTCCCTGCGTAGCCTTAAATCTTGACGATAAAATGAAATGCACTAGCGAGAGGAGAGCTTTTATACCTCTCGCTTTGAGACGACGAAGGAAATGTTCGTACTGTGGTACACGATGGTTTCATTCCCAACAAAAAAAGAAGGGCAAATGTGTAAATATGATTTATGTATAAAACAAATCAAATGTAAAAAAAAAAAGGTTTCATTTGTGATCTATCGCAACATTTTGTAAGAATGTTTTATTTATGTTTTATTCTCGCCCTTGATGGTGGGGTGATGTAAAGTCATATTGCTCTGGGAATAAAATAAGATCATAATGGACATTTTGAGTGTTGGCTTTTCGTCTGGAACTAATTGCTTTGATCGCCGTCACTTTGAGTCGTGACATTTATATTTGATCTAAACTGATCTGTTAAAGAGTAGTGTCTCTACTTTAAAGAGTCCTCTCCTGCTGATGTTCAGGTGTATATCAGTATGTAGTATCTCTACTTTAAAGAGTCCTCTCCTGCTGATGTTCAGGTGTATATCAGTATGTAGTGTCTCTACTTTAAAGAGTCCTCTCCTGCTGATGTTCAGGTGGATATCAGTATGTAGTGTCTCTACTTTAAAGAGTCCTCTCCTGCTGATGTTCAGGTGTATATCAGTATGTAGTGTCTCTACTTTAAAGAGTCCTCTCCTGCTGATGTTCAGGTGTATATCAGTATGTAGTGTCTCTACTTTAAAGAGTCCTCTCCTGCCGATGTTCAGGTGTATATCAGTATGTAGTGTCTCTACTTTAAAGAGTCCTCTCCTGCCGATGATCAGGTGTATATCAGTATGTAGTGTCTCTACTTTAAAGAGTCCTCTCCTGCCGATGTTCAGGTGTATATCAGTATTTAGTGTCTCTACTTTAAAGAGTCCTCTCCTGCCGATGTTCAGGTGTATATCAGTATGTAGTGTCTCTGCTTTAAAGAGTCCTCTCCTGCTGATGTGCAGGTGTATATCAGTATGTAGTGTCTCTACTTTAAAGAGTCCTCTCCTGCTGATGTTCAGGTGTATATCAGTATGTAGTGTCTCTACTTTAAAGAGTCCTCTCCTGCTGATGTTCAGGTGTATATCAGTGTGTAGTGTCTCTACTTTAAAGAGTCCTCTCCTGCTGATGTTCAGGTGTATATCAGTATGTAGTGTCTCTACTTTAAAGAGTCCTCTCCTGCTGATGTTCAGGTGGATATCAGTATGTAGTGTCTCTACTTTAAAGAGTCCTCTCCTGTTGATGTTCAGGTGTATATCAGTATTTAGTGTCTCTACTTTAAAGAGTCCTCTCCTGCTGATGTTCAGGTGTATATCAGTATCTCTACTTTAAAGAGTCCTCTCCTGCTGATGTTCAGGTGTATATCAGTATGTAGTGTCTCTACTTTAAAGAGTCCTCTCCTGCTGATGTTCAGGTGTATATCAGTATGTAGTGTCTCTACTTTAAAGAGTCCTCTCCTGCCGATGATCAGGTGTATATCAGTATGTAGTGTCTCTACTTTAAAGAGTCCTCTCCTGCTGATGTCCAGTGTCTCTACTGGGACATGTCTCCATGCTTTAATGTTCAAAAAGGTCTCTACTTTTCTCATACTGCCTGAGAAAAATACCTCTTTTCGCCTTCTTTCTGAAACCAGAGCCCAGTCTGCTCTGATCGGTTAGCTGGCCAGCTCTGTTGTGATTGGTCAACCGCTTCAAGATATCCCGCCCCTTAGCTTATCACGCAATGTGTTAGAGCGCTAGCCAATAGAGCGCAAGTGTTACATAGTGATGTCACTGTAACAAAACAGAAGTAATTAAAAATTAAAATGTCCGATTAAATTACAATAACTAAGGATAGTTAAGAAGTTAAAGTCAAATATCCAATGAAATAAAATACATTAAGGAAAAAGTTAAAAGGTCCTTAAGTGTGCAATGAAACCCTGCGTTGCCATAGCAATCAGCTGACACGGATCTGGACGTGTCGACAGCAGGAGCACACCTCCACCTCCCGGTACATAAAGAGGCCCGGCTGTAATCTCTCCACGCTCTCCACGCACAGGCTCTTCCCTCTGGAAACCTCCACCCTGACGGTTCCTCCACTTTCTGTTTTTATTCTTAACTGTCCGATCTTATAAAACACACACGTTCCATCTGCAGCCCATCTCTCTCCTCATCGATCGAGCCTGAGGATCCTTTTTACAGCAGCCTCTCTAAATGTTGCTCCATTCTGCTCGTTCACCTTCAAACCCCCCGGAGACAACCCGGCAGCTAATAAGAGCCCAGCAGAAAGTCAGTGTTCGCTGCGTTCAGGTCCACCAGATGAGAACACTCAAAGTTTTCCAATCTCTTTTCCAGATTATTCTGAAAGGTGTGCAGCGGCGAGCGAGATAGTCTCGTGGTGATGAAGATCGAAAGGGTGCAAAACAAGAAAAGACAACTGAGAGAAAAAGTGGAAATAAAGTACCTCAAATTCTGTTTGAAGCAAAGTATTAACGAGTCTCTTTGATGCTGTTTGGGGGTTTTCCGTCCATGGTGTGCATTATGTAGGTTTCTGTGCATGCACACACTCCTCAAAGGTCCCCGAGGTTCTGCCTCAACGCCTCCACTGGACTCCTTTGTTTACTTCCTCACTTTGTAACACTCGCGCTACTCTTGGCTAGCGCTCCAACACATTGTACGTGATAGGCTAAGGGACGGGACATCTCTAAGCAGTTGACCAATCGGAACAGAGCCGGCCAGCTAACCAATCAGAGCAGACTGGGCTCTGGTTTCAGACAGAGGGTGAAAAGAGGTGCTGCAGCACAGGCAGTATGAGAAGAATAAAGAGCTTTTTGAACATTAAAGCATGGAGACATGTAGAGACACTAAATACTGATATACACCTGGACATCAGCAGGAGAGGACTCTTTAAAGTAGAGACACTACATACTGATATACACCTGAACATCAGCAGGAGAAGACTCTTTAAAGTATAGACACTACATACTGATATACACCTGAACATCAGCAGGAGAGGACTCTTTAAAGTAGAGACACTAAATACTGATATACACCTGAACATCAGCAGGAGAGGACTCTTTAAAGTAGAGACACTACATACTGATATACACCTGAACATCAGCAGGAGAGGACTCTTTAAAGTAGAGACACTAAATACTGATATACACCTGAACATCAGCAGGAGAGGACTCTTTAAAGTAGAGACACTACATACTGATATACACCTGAACATCAGCAGGAGAGGACTCTTTAAAGTAGAGACACTACATACTGATATACACCTGAACATCAGCAGGAGAGGACTCTTTAAAGTAGAGACACTACATACTGATATACACCTGAACATCAGCAGGAGAGGACTCTTTAAAGTAGAGACACTACATACTGATATACACCTGAACATCAGCAGGAGAGGACTCTTTAAAGTAGAGACACTACATACTGATATACACCTGAACATCAGCAGGAGAGGACTCTTTAAAGTAGAGACACTACATACTGATATACACCTGAACATCAGCAGGAGAGGACTCTTTAAAGTAGAGACACTACATACTGATATACACCTGAACATCAGCAGGAGAGGACTCTTTAAAGTAGAGACACTACATACTGATATACACCTGAACATCAGCAGGAGAGGACTCTTTAAAGTAGAGACACTACATACTGATATACACCTGAACATCAGCAGGAGAGGACTCTTTAAAGTAGAGACACTACATACTGATATACACCTGAACATCAGCAGGAGAGGACTCTTTAAACAGTCTGTAAAGCTTGAATGAATAACGCCACGTCAGATATTCTCACACTGATTTATAATCTGCTGAAGATAAAATACATCCGACATTGTTGAGCTAATTATTGTTGTATCATAATTGACTAGATCCGTCTAATTGATAGATTTAAAGCAGCTTTGAATGGAGCCGGGATGTCGGTGACACAGCCCTAAATCAGTCAGCTTTATCAGCACTTTCCATTCCTCTGATTTGTAATAGCTGGAGCCATATTTCTTCTTCCCAGAGGAGGTCTGTCTGCTGCTCATTCACTCACAGGGCAGAACTCATCAGCGGGTCAGGGACGTTCAGCGGCAAACGACTGTGATAAGGACCATCAGCAGTTCATCTCACACTCCAGAACATAAAATCAGTGCTGTAGTAAAAGAGGAGAGCACAATGACTCATAAAGTCTAGCATGTACGAGGTTTCTCAAACTATGGACTGATTTTTGGCTGCAGTGCAATTATCTCCTTGCATGTTGATATGGCTGCAGTGAGCAAACAGTTGCTGTAAGAAATAGAGGCATACATAACATAAGATCCCAATTTGGGAAATGTTTTCGTTGCAGCAGCTAAAACAAAACAAGGCATTGCACATCATAACAAATTAGAAGAGTAGAAATATCAATTCTAAAATATAATAATCACAAAATAGAGCTTTAGGGAGCAAGAAAAATATACAGATGACCGTGAAGATAAACAAATCCTATAGACCAGGGGTGTCAAACTCGAGGCCCGGGGGCCAAATCCGGCCCGCGACTTCATTTTATGTGGCCCCGCAAGAGCTTGCAAAGAATATAATACGTTTATTATACGGTTAGATGCACTTTACCATAGCACTTTACAGAAGCAGGTTGCCCATAAACTACATGTCCCACAATGCATCTCGTTTTGTGACATGCCACTGAAGAGACTTGCAATTATTTGCCCTGGACTTCTGCTTTTCAGACGTAGTTAATTTCGTTAAGTTATTATTCTATCCGATAATAATCCAATTCAGAGGCAATAATGTAATATAATACATTATTTTATATATATATATTATATATTTATATAGTTACAACCGGCCCTTTGAGTGCAACCTTTATGTGAATGTGGCCCGCGATGAAATTGAGTTTGACACCCCTGCTATAGACTGTCTGACAAATAAAAACGGTATTGAAGGGCCAATTTTCTGTTAACATATTATAAGCAGGATATTATTTACCTAAAGTGTACAACCAAATAGTTTATAGCAGTCTTATTGTGCCTTAAAAAGTAATTGATATGCCAAATGTTACTGTTAACCTACTGTGTAAGTGCAACACTCCGAAAAACACTAAATGCCACGAACTGCGTGGGAGGAAGCTACGACTGCTGCTCTTTCTTTCTACATACAGGTGGGTTTGTATACTCCTCAAAGTCACCTGCATATGATGGGTAATAGTTTTGCGTGTGCTTGTTGATGGAGTGCATTGTTTATGGCCGAAAGGTTTTGCTGTTACGTGTTGAAATAATGATGTTTAGAGATGCTACACTAGCATGATAGCAGCTAGCGGCTAGCATACCTGTTGCTAATGGATATGGTCAGGCCGGACTGGGACTAATCAGCCCGGGACTCTCGACCGGCCCACTTTGGTACCACCGGCCCACCTCGGTACCACAAGTAAATACCGCTAGGAAATTGTCAAGGGGGGGGGGGGGGGGTGTGCTAGTGACTTAACCGACCATCCCACATCGTCCGACCGGCACACTTCAGTACCCGTCCATCGGGATTCGTCCCGATGGCCAGTCCGCCACTAGCTATGGTAAGCTAACAGAGAACAATAGAAATGCTAATGAGAACCACAAAGTACTTTTTTGGTTACTTATACCTTTCAAAATCTTAAAAGCAACTTTTATACAAGTACTGTTTAATTGTCTGATTTTTAGTCCTTTAAATTATGTAGTTCATGCACGGCTACACTTGGAACGTTGCATATTCATAAATGATAATCAGTTTACTGGAGTTGCTCTGTGGTGTGATGTTTTTACACTCAGTAACATAATAGCAATGGCTCAGAAAGCATTTGAAACAATACACTTTCCCGATAGCAAGCAGTGTGTGTCAGGGACGTGCGCAGACATTTGGAGGGGCTATTGCTCTAAACTAGAAAAAGGGCCCCCTCCCCCGAAAAAAACACATCCTTTTGAATTTTTTTCTAAATGAAATCCAGGGAAATCTTTTGTTTTGCGTTCCATATCCCATTAAAATATCTAATGTTACTAACTATTAAAGAAAAAATGGGGACAATTCTGTTTTAATGTAGGCTAGTTTGACCATTGTAACTTCTGTGCAGACATACTGATAAAATAGGGCTTCTAAGTAATTTTCTTAATAATAATAATAATACATTGCATTTCAAAGCGCCTTTCCAGGTGCTCAAAGACGCTTTACAGTGGTGATAAAACATGATAAAATAGAATTTAAAAGTTATTAGAACAAGATAAAATAACATTTAAAAGTTATTAGAACAGCAATACAGCATAATTCACAGATTAAAAGCCAGTCTGAAGAGGTGTGTTTTGGTCAGTGTTTTGAAAGTGGGGGGGTCGGTGCAGTCTCTGATGTGTAGTGGGAGGGAGTTCCAGAGGGTGGGGGCAGCGATGGAGAAGGCTCTGTCCCCCCAGGTTCGGAGCTTGGTTTTCTTGGGGATAGAGAGGAATAAATAAATAAACTCACTAATTAATTAAACCAGTTCAATACGCATTATTCTTATCGTTATCATTCTTTATGAGCGCAGTAATGGTAAGGTATCTAATTACTTATTTATTTAGTATTCCATAACTTAATAACAGAGATGGTCAAACTAAAGTAGAGACATGGCAGAAATCCTACGATGAAGCGGGACAGTGAAGGGTTCTCCGTGAGAGGGCGATCAGGAGAAGAGAGCGAGCAGCCCCGTGGACGTTGAGGGAGTTCACGGAGCAGATGAGAAGACACAGAAAGACAGAAGCACAATAACAAGTACAGCCTATTTAGATTGTTTTGGTGTAAATAAACGACGGTGTCAAGAGGAAGTAAAGTCCCCTGGTTTGTCCCCTACTCTAACTGCCATGAGAGAACTCAAAATCAATTTAAGCATATTTAAAAATGGGGACATTTCCGGGGACAGATTGACCCGGGGATTGGCCACCAAAGCCAGCTGTCAGATTGTAAACAAAGTCACGTGACTGGGGGCAGATGACAGCGCTGACGAGGTGTGTGTTATCGCAGCAAGACGTTACAATACTAATTGTGGGCTTATCATGTTTATTCGGCCACAACAGAAAAAACATAAACCTCTCGCTCCCTCCAGAGGGGCAGGTCAGCCAAACATGGCAAAAGGGCCGTTGCCCGGGCAACATCAGCCCGTACTTGTGCTCGTCCCTGGTGTGTGTGAATGTTAGTTTCTCCGAGCCAGTGGCACTTTGTATGAATGTGTGTGAATGGCTGAATGCTGACGTGTTTGTAAAAGCACTTTGATGGGTCCATTCACCATTTAATACCGTTCCTATCAGTCAGTAATGCTGTCCCCTCCTCTTCCAGTGTGTCTGTCCTTCGCTCACACTGCGCGACTGAAGGGCTCAGCAGTTGTGTTCTGTGACAGCAGTCAGGCTCCTTGTCATCTTGTTCTTGGAAAACTTTGGTGTCCACGGACCTTTCTTTATTCACCTGAGGTCAAAAAACACATAAAGACTTGCCCATTATTTCTATGGTCTGGGACAGATGCTCTGGGCTGTGACTGTGCTTCTGCAACACAGATATTAAAACCAGAAAACACACTGCAGGTGTCATATAAAAAAGGAAATAAAACGGAAAATAAAAACGTCTTTCTTGTCATTATTGGTATAGTAAAAAGTGTAGTGGTGAAATAGTAAAATAAATAAGTATATTTTCCCATCAGTGGCCATGTCAGGGTATAAATATACAAGTATGTAGTGTCTCTACTGGGATATGTCTCCGTGCTTTAATGTTCAAAAAGCTCTTTATTCTTCTCATACTGCCTGTGCTGCAGCACCTCTTTTCACCCTCTGTCTGAAACCAGAGCCCAGTCTGCTCTGATTGGTTAGCTGGCCGGCTCTGTTGTGATTGGTCAACTGTTTAGAGATGTCCCGCCTCTTAGCCTATCACGTACAATGTGTTGGAGCGCTTTTTGAACATTAAAGCATGGAGACATATGACAGTAGAGACACTACATACTGATATACACCTGAACATCAGCAAGAGAGGACTCTTTAAAGTAGAGACACTACATACTGATATACACCTGAACATCAGCAGGAGAGGACTCTTTAAAGTAGAGACACTACATACTGATATACACCTGAACATCAGCAGGAGAGGACTCTTTAAAGTAGAGACACTACATACTGATATACACCTGCATATCAGCAGGAGAGGACTCTTTAAAGTAGAGACACTACATACTGATATACACCTGAACATCAGCAGGAGAGGACTCTTTAAAGTAGAGACACTACATACTGATATACACCTGAGCATCAGCAGGAGAAGACTCTTTAAAGTAGAGACACTACATACTGATATACACCTGAACATCAGCAGGAGAGGACTCTTTAAAGTAGAGACACTACATACTGATATACACCTGAACATCAGCAGGAGAGGACTCTTTAAAGTAGAGACACTACATACTGATATACACCTGAACATCAGCAGGAGAGGACTCTTTAAAGTAGAGACTCTAGATACTGATATACACCTGAACATCAGCAGGAGAGGACTCTTTAAAGTAGAGACACTACATACTGATATACACCTGAACATCAGCAGGAGAGGACTCTTTAAAGTAGAGACACTACATACTGATATACACCTGAACATCAGCAGGAGAGGACTCTTTAAAGTAGAGACACTACATACTGATATACACCTAAACATCAGCAGGAGAGGACTCTTTAAAGTAGAGACACTACATACTGATATACACCTGAATATCAGCAGGAGAGGACTCTTTAAAGTAGAGACACTACATACTGATATACACCTGAACATCAGCAGGAGAGGACTCTTTAAAGTAGACACTACATACTGATATACACCTGAACATCAGCAGGAGAGGACTCTTTAAAGTAGAGACACTACATACTGATAAACACCTGAACATCAGCAGGAGAGGACTCTTTAAAGTAGAGACACTACATACTGATATACACCTGCATATCAGCAGGAGAGGACTCTTTAAAGTAGAGACACTACATACTGATATACACCTGAACATCAGCAGGAGAGGACTCTTTAAAGTAGAGACACTACATACTGATATACACCTGAACATCAGCAGGAGAGGACTCTTTAAAGTAGAGACACTACATACTGATATACACCTGAACATCAGCAGGAGAGGACTCTTTAAAGTAGAGACACTACATACTGATATACACCTGCATATCAGCAGGAGAGGACTCTTTAAAGTAGAGACACTACATACTGATATACACCTGAACATCAGCAGGAGAGGACTCTTTAAAGTAGAGACACTACATACTGATATACACCTGAGCATCAGCAGGAGAAGACTCTTTAAAGTAGAGACACTACATACTGATATACACCTGAACATCAGCAGGAGAGGACTCTTTAAAGTAGAGACACTACATACTGATATACACCTGAACATCAGCAGGAGAGGACTCTTTAAAGTAGAGACACTACATACTGATATACACCTGAACATCAGCAGGAGAGGACTCTTTAAAGTAGAGACTCTAGATACTGATATACACCTGAACATCAGCAGGAGAGGACTCTTTAAAGTAGAGACACTACATACTGATATACACCTGAACATCAGCAGGAGAGGACTCTTTAAAGTAGAGACACTACATACTGATATACACCTGAACATCAGCAGGAGAGGACTCTTTAAAGTAGAGACACTACATACTGATATACACCTAAACATCAGCAGGAGAGGACTCTTTAAAGTAGAGACACTACATACTGATATACACCTGAATATCAGCAGGAGAGGACTCTTTAAAGTAGAGACACTACATACTGATATACACCTGAACATCAGCAGGAGAGGACTCTTTAAAGTAGACACTACATACTGATATACACCTGAACATCAGCAGGAGAGGACTCTTTAAAGTAGAGACACTACATACTGATAAACACCTGAACATCAGCAGGAGAGGACTCTTTAAAGTAGAGACACTACATACTGATATACACCTGCATATCAGCAGGAGAGGACTCTTTAAAGTAGAGACACTACATACTGATATACACCTGAACATCAGCAGGAGAGGACTCTTTAAAGTAGAGACACTACATACTGATATACACCTGCATATCAGCAGGAGAGGACTCTTTAAAGTAGAGACACTACATACTGATATACACCTGAACATCAGCAGAGAGGACTCTTTAAAGTAGAGACTCTAGATACTGATATACACCTGAACATCAGCAGGAGAGGACTCTTTAAAGTAGAGACACTACATACTGATAAACACCTGAACATCAGCAGGAGAGGACTCTTTAAAGTAGAGACACTACATACTGATATCCACCTGAACATCAGCAGGAGAGGACTCTTTAAAGTAGAGACACTACATACTGATATACACCTGAACATCAGCAGGAGAGGACTCTTTAAAGTAGAGACACTACATACTGATATACACCTGAACATCAGCAGGAGAGGACTCTTTAAAGTAGAGACACTACATACTGATATACACCTGAACATCAGCAGGAGAGGACTCTTTAAAGTAGAGACACTACATACTGATATACACCTGAACATCAGCAGGAGAGGACTCTTTAAAGTAGAGACACTACATACTGATATACACCTGAACATCAGCAGGAGAGGACTCTTTAATATTTCGGATTGAAAAAGTTAGAATACACATTCTGAATTACTCAACGTTTAAAGCACTAAACGGTTGGCTTCAGTCTCTTCATGACTCTGATCGGAGAGTAAAGGACATGAATAATGAATAAAGGCGGCCGAGTTGACTCCCTCACCTCACACACTGCCTCCTTTTTTAGGATGAAAAGTTCAAGAACAAAGCGCAGAAGTTGTGGATTAGACGCAGGGCTCATGTAACAGTATTTGTGGCACGGCCGCGGTGAACTGGACTACTTCCTCCCGGTGGATATTTACAGAATGCTGAGTAGATATTATTCCAGGAGGTTTGAGGGGGATCAGGGCCGCCGGCCGTGTGCTGCGGTTTCAACGATGCCGGGTCCTCCATCTTGCTCAGAGATGTGAGGGTGATTTAGGAGGCCTGTCTTTTGCCGGGGTGTCGAGAGAGGGAGCGGGGCTGAGCAATCCTATTACTCCTCTATGACCCTGTCTCCACACACACACACATTTACACACTTTTGTGGGTGCGTAGGAGGCTCACACAGTGGTGAGGAAGCCACCGCCGCACTTTAAGACCACACTGTAGGCAAATCCAGCTGGAAGAGATGCTCACACACACCAGAGTACAGAAAGTCCCGCTACAAGAGATTTATATACTGTTGTTATTGGATTATAATTATTGTAATAAAGATACTTAGAGTGATTGCACCAATGTTGAAGGGAATGGATATACTCTGCATGACGTAGTGATGCCATGACATGTGGTGCTCACGGACAGGCTGTAAACCTACTGACTTTTCCACTTGTGCCCGGATGCAGTTGGCATGTGTGGGTTTTGCATCACCCCTGGTTACCTCAACAAAAAGCCAGACAACATTTTGGATTTCTGCAGGAAATTAGCTCTGTGGAAAACAACATTGAATCTAAAACGGTTTTTTCAGCGGTGAAAACTTCATTTATAAGTTTTGAAGCGTGAATGCAATTCTCTGGAGGTACGACAACACTTTAAAACCTCTTGAACTTAAAAACTAAATACAATGTTAGAACACTGACTTATGTCAAGGTTTTAGGATTCAACACTAAAGCACTGTTCACAAATATTAGTCCAATTAGCTGTATTTTCAGCAATTGGATTGTTAACACAAATAGTTGCACATATTCTGCTCATTTTCAGTTGTACAGTATATCAGCATTTAGTGTCTCTTCTTCTGTGACTTTAATGTTCAAAAAGTTGTTTATGTTAGTAGTGTGTTGGAGAGTAACTCCCTCTGGAGGGAACACAGGGGTGTTGGTCTTTGCAAACCGTTTACACTAAAATCCAATCTAACACCAGAGGAAAGTGAAACCCCCTAAACGCATGATAGGGCCTTTAAGATGCAGCAACAGCCTGATTGAAGAACTTGTAGGGCCTCCCTCATTTAGTGTGTAGCTTTTACTTTATACTTCAATGTCTTGCTAATAGTTTGTGTCTATGTAACGGGTCACAGCCGTAAGCGACCTTTATCGATCAGGAAACGACAGCGAAGCATCTGGGTGTCTTTTCTGGCATTTATTCTGAGAACAAAAATAATATTCTCGTTACATCCGCGTTGCACATCTTTACAAAAGAAAAGAAAGAAAACTCAGAAAGTGTTGACATGTAAACAAAGAAAATGACGCAGATCGCGTCTATTTCCCGCCAAAACCACAACGTAGAGATCACTCAAAAATACAATTTCTTACGGTGGAAACTTAACAAAAACGGGTTAATAATATACCCAAATTGACACTTAACAACATATGTCACTTTCATAAATTTAAATAGCCGGTTTACCACACAAAATTGTAATGAACACAATTCCTAGCACAGCTTACCCTCAGCACTCACTTCAATGTGAGGGGAAAGCGGAAATGACATACAGGAAATGGGAAAAGATGTGCAACGGGAAAGTGTTCCCACCAGAAACATAACTCAAAAACATCAAAAGGAAACAATCTCATAAAAATAAAATTCACAACCTATTATAAATCGTAATTTATAACTAATAATTATGTCTACACATTTTGAACTCCGTTACGTCTACTTAATTTTTGAAGGGCTTGTTTTTTGAAGAGTTTTGTCTAATTATTCGTGTGGGGAGGGACGAAAATCACTCCTAGTCAAATAAATCAGGGCTTGAGTGTTGTTCAAAAATGTTCCTTTCTGAACTTGATTTCTTTTTTATTTCTTTTTTTGAAAATTGTATTTAGCCTTTATTTATACAGGTGTAAATCTCATTAAGACACACAGACAGGACACTAAACACTTGTAACAGAGCCTTATCTAGGTAGTATTTGCTTTGGAGGAGGGAAACAAGATGCTACCTACTTGAAAAAAAGACAAAGAAAGTGGAAATAAGGCTCGTCTACAAAGGACAGTGTGATGCCTGCTTTTGTTTCTACTTCTCACATTACAGACAAAGCAGAAACGATTTAGAACCACATCATTATAAACCCCTTTATGTGTCAAAGTATATTATCCGTGTGCAAATAGGACTTCAGTGTCTCTTCCACAGCTCCTGCAAATGCACCTTAAGTGAAAGAGTTGCATTATCAGTAATAGTGGGTTGCTTATCTTAGGATAATACGCAGTTTAAAACAGACCCATGAGCCTTTTCAACTGGCATGCAGGTAGTTTCATGTGGATTACATCTAGCTGTTTATATCCAGTTAATTCCCTTCTTTAGAGACCATATCTGCTGTCACTTTCTTCCCATAATGCAGTAGTGTTATGTCTAAAATGCTAAACTAGAGCACAGTTACAGACTCATGGGGACCGCAGCCACCCCCACACATTTGCCAGACACTTACATAAAGCTTGCTAGACTAAGATGTCAACACAAAGTCTCACGTCTGAACACGCAGATGCACACGCTCACATTGTCTGGGGGATTCCCTGTCGACGGTAACGGTTTGGAGATGGTCCAGATGACCTGAGTGCTTCCTATTGAGCTGCGATCAACATGTTTCCTGTGACACCTCCGCTCCCTGTAGGGGCTGGAGGCGGGGAAATAAAACCTAGATTTGTTTTACAATTGATGTTTACCAAGAAACAGACACCAGTGTATTTTAAATTATGCTTTTGAGGGTTTTCCCTTTCCTTTTGGTGTTTAAGGGTTTGCGTGCATGTAAATGGTCTGTAAAGGCTAACATCCCTGTGTGCCCTCACAAGTGCTTCGGACGTTGAAGCACATTTTCATAGTGGCCAAACGGTGGTAATACAACGTCATCGGGCCCAAAAATACTTTTCCCATTGACTTACATTGGGAAAAGACGTCTGTAAATCAGCATTTTATTTTTCTTTGGCTACACTGTAAAATATTTGGCTGTAACATTACAGTAAATTACTGGCTACTAATTGCATGGATTTCACAGTAATTGACTGTAAATATTTCACAGTAATTGACTGTAAATATTTCACAGTAATTTACTGTATATATTTTACAGTTAATTAGAATAAAAGTACAACTAAATACTGTGACTTTACAGTTGCCATGCCCATGGAAGTACTGTGATATAGCAGTAGAGAGCTGTGGTATTATGTTACCTTGCTGTATATAAATTACAGTAATTACCTGTATGTTCACACTATTACTGTAGTAGTAATGCAACACAGTAGCCAGTAATTTACTGTAAATATACAAATCTAAATAATACGATAATGTATTGTAAATTTGACTGGGATTGTACCATAACTACACAATTCAATCACAATCAGCTCAATCAACAAAGAGAAACAAAGAAAATGCCCATTTTAACTTGTTATTACTCCATTGAAGTGCAAAGTACATTTCACAGTGTCTTGGACATGTTGTTACGGCCCCAACCTCTACTCCGCGGTAGTGGCTTGTGCTGAGACCCGCAACATGAAAGAATACACGCAATAACCGGTACTTGGTAACGAGCATTTATTGATAATCAGCCGTTTGCTCACACAAGCGAAACAAAAAGAGGTCTGGAGGACTGGCCGAAAGGAACAAACAGAAGGAGGGAACCCGAGCCAGCCACACCACGGGCCGTAGGACCCAGAACTCCCCCGCCTAACCAACAATCAATTATAAACCCTATGGGAAACAAAATAAAGCCACGAAAACTGGACTACCAGGTCCTCCAGGCTAAACATAAACACATCTGCAAAAATATGGCCTACAGCTCAGAATGGAGGTATTCTAAGGACAGTGTCTCCGGCGTTAGGACAGGTGAGACATCCTTCTCCTCCAGCTTCTCTTTATATATACAGGGCTGAGTGGAAGTTGGAACACCTGGGAAGAGGCGGAGCCAGGGGCAGACCAGGTGCACCGGGGCAGAGGCGGAGCCAGGGCAGACCAGGTGCACCTGGGCAGAGGCGGAGCCAGGGCAGACCAGGTGCACCTGGGCAGAGGCGGAGCTAGGGGCAGACCAGGTGCACCTGGGCAGAGGCGGAGCTAGGGGCAGACCAGGTGCACCTGGGCAGAGGCGGAGCCAGGGAGACAGAAAACCAGGAGGGGAGCACTTAACACATGTCTACACAGACATCCACTCAAAGTCAATAATTTTTCTGAAGAATGTGCTGACATGGGGGTTTAAATTGCCATGCCTCTTTTTGGCTTTCGAGCCCGTCTCAGGATTAATGCCCAGGAAGCACCTGAAAACACTAAGCCAAGACAACAATGTAAATGTTACATAGATTTATATGTTGCATAGTTTATTTGAAGGCAGATGCAGCGGTGCCCCTTTCAATTTAAGTAAATACCTGCACCAAAGAAATAAATTAGTATTTAAAGCCAAGCAAGAGCGATAAAAGCAAGAAAATCACTTAATGTGTTGTGTTGTCACAGAGGATGGTCTGAATACAGTATGTTACTGTGGAATAATACGGTAACATGTTGTGAAATCCTGGTAATCATGTATCCTGTACATTCACAGTAATTAACTGCCTGCATTGATTTCACTGTGGAATTCTAAATTACAGTGTCATATTGTGAACATTACAGTAAAGACTGTAAAGTGGTAAAACAGTAATTTATTGTAAAATATTACAGCTAAATATTGTGAAATCATGGTAATATTTTACAGTGTACATAAACTACCAAGTACAATCACATATAGCCCTTATCTTAATCATTAGGGTCAGAGAGTTGTAAAATGCTCTAAAAGCCGAATTCAGAGGTATTTTCTGAGCAGATTCGGGTACTTTTGTTCCTGCTTCATGCGCCACTGAGAAACTATCGTAGGATTGAACGGGGTCCCGCCTCCAACGTTACATCCAGTTCTCTAATACATCCATGGAAATGCCTCCATTGGACTCATGTGGTTACTTCCTGAACATAGTGACATCACTTTGTAACCCTCACGCTCCTATTGGCTAGCGCTCCGTCACATAGCACGTGATAAGGGGGCGGGAAAAGTCTAAGTGGTTGAACAATCACAACAGAGCCGGCCAGCTAACCAATCAGAGCAGACTGGGCTCTGGTTTCAGACAGAGGGTGAAAAGAGGTGCTGCAGCACAGGCTGTATGAGAGAAATAAAGAGCTTTTTGAACATTAAAGCATGGAGACATTTTCCAGGAGAAGCACTCAATACTGATATACACCTGAACATCAGCAGGAGAGGACTCTTTAAAGTAGAGACACTACATACTGATATACACCTGAACATCAGCAGGAGAGGACTCTTTAAAGTAGAGACACTACATACTGATATACACCTGACCATCAGCAGGAGAGGACTCTTTAAAGTAGAGACACTACATACTGATATACACCTGAACATCAGCAGGAGAGGACTCTTTAAAGTAGAGACACTACATACTGATATACACCTGAACATCAGCAGGAGAGGACTCTTTAAAGTAGAGACACTACATACTGATATACACCTGAACATCAGCAGGAGAGGACTCTTTAAAGTAGAGACACTACATACTGATATACACCTGACCATCAGCAGGAGAGGACTCTTTAAAGTAGAGACACTACATACTGATATACACCTGACCATCAGCAGGAGAGGACTCTTTAAAGTAGAGACACTACATACTGATATACACCTGAACATCAGCAGGAGAGGACTCTTTAAAGTAGAGACACTACATACTGATATACACCTGAACATCAGCAGGAGAGGACTCTTTAAAGTAGAGACACTACATACTGATATACACCTGACCATCAGCAGGAGAGGACTCTTTAAAGTAGAGACACTACATACTGATATACACCTGAACATCAGCAGGAGAGGACTCTTTAAAGTAGAGACACTACATACTGATATACACCTGAACATCAGCAGGAGAGGACTCTTTAAAGTAGAGACACTACATACTGATATACACCTGAACATCAGCAGGAGAGGACTCTTTAAAGTAGAGACACTACATACTGATATACACCTGACCATCAGCAGGAGAGGACTCTTTAAAGTAGAGACACTACATACTGATATACACCTGACCATCAGCAGGAGAGGACTCTTTAAAGTAGAGACACTACATACTGATATACACCTGAACATCAGCAGGAGAGGACTCTTTAAAGTAGAGACACTACATACTGATATACACCTGAACATCAGCAGGAGAGGACTCTTTAAAGTAGAGACACTACATACTGATATACACCTGAACATCAGCAGGAGAGGACTCTTTAAAGTAGAGACACTACATACTGATATACACCTGAACATCAGCAGGAGAGGACTCTTTAAAGTAGAGACACTACATACTGATATACACCTGAACATCAGCAGGAGAGGACTCTTTAAAGTAGAGACACTACATACTGATATACACCTGAACATCAGCAGGAGAGGACTCTTTAAAGTAGAGACACTACATACTGATATACACCTGAACATCAGCAGGAGAGGACTCTTTAAAGTAGAGACACTACATACTGATATACACCTGAACATCATCAGGAGAGGACTCTTTAAAGTAGAGACACTACATACTGATATACACCTGAACATCAGCAGGAGAGGACTCTTTAAAGTAGAGACACTACATACTGATATACACCTGAACATCAGCAGGAGAGGACTCTTTAAAGTAGAGACACTACATACTGATATACACCTGAACATCAGCAGGAGAGGACTCTTTAAAGTAGAGACACTACATACTGATATGAACCTGGAAAGAATATATCTTCTTAAGTGAGTGTTCTCCCTCCCCCTCTGTATATAACCTACAGTAGACGCAGTGAGGAGAAACAGACAGGAGTGATGTACTGCTCTGGGCGGTGGCATCAGTTTAAGTGTTTGCTATATTTAGAAAATGTTTTAACTTGCCGTCGGGGAGTACTGATTGCACTGGACAGCTCTTAATTGTACTCGTAAGACAGCATAATATGGTGGAGGTATATTTGAGAATTAATGGTCATAAAGATTTGAACCATAAAAGGCACTTGAACAGGCCTGAATGAGGTGCTTAACTATAGTCAGTGTATTACCAGTAGATGATGGTCCATGGTTGAAATCAATTAACATGTACGCCATATTTTCACCACTTTTTCTTGCAGCTATACGGCCGTTTGTGCTGTTGGAACTGAAGCCGTTATGGTCTAAGCCACGGGTTCCCAACCTTTTTTCCCAAGAGCCTCCCCAAATGACTCCTGTTGGAAGTTGCACCCCCCCCCCACACACACACACAAGGGGGGGGGGGGGGGGGGGGCAACAGCGGTAATTACAATTTAAAAGTCTCAAAAACGCTACAACTCCTGTCACAAACTGGATGAATGTGAAGTACTTTGTTAAAGGAGGATGAAAGCGTAATTAAGGAGCACTATGGAGTGACTTTGATGGTTATTGGACTCAGGATAATTCATTTGGATTCCCGCTGTATGAAGAAATGAAAGGACGGCGGAAGTGGAAATAATTCACAAAGGGATTAAACTGTTTAAAACACGTGCTCAAAGTAAGCCGGATTTTGCCGATGTGTTTATGTGGATTCAAAAGTCGTAAATAATCTACAAAATGGCCGATCTGATCGGAGCAACTGACAAATAATCCAAATAAAACTGGCATGGACAACGACTATGTTTTAAAAATGCGCTTATCCAGAAAAGCCCGGTTTGGACACTTTACGGGCAGAAGAAACATTTCTATTAAAGAAAGAATTATACATTTCTGTGTTTTTATGCCTTTAATACTAACTTGAATTTGTATTCAAATTAATAGATCAATTATGTTTTATATTTTATTGTAATGTGAAGACAAGGCTTTTAGTGACAATCATGTATTGCGTTACAATTATAAGTAAAAAAAAAAAGTCTAAATATGATATTTGGTCTCAAATCATCTGAGGCCTGGCGCCCCCCCTGCGATCTTTGGCGCCCCCCCAAGGGGGCCGCGCCCCCCAGGTTGGGAACCACTGGTCTAAGCAACCATTTCACAATACCTTAACTTACACTCGTAGTACCATGTCAGTAGTACACTCTACTGACATGGTTTTTAGTGTGTGTGATTGTGTGACTTCGACTGGTTCACGATTCAACACAATCACACAACTAACCTTTTGAGAGGCAGCAGTAGATCAGCAACTTGTGTGCTAGTGTGGAAACAATTACCGATTTCTCCAACAGTGTATGGTGGCTTGAAGAGAACGTGCGATGCGATAGGATAACATTTCATTGTCAGATCTTGACAGAAATGTTTCTTGCATTACAGTAGCTCCACTTGCAACATGAACAAGGACACATATCAAGACAAGGTACCAGGAAACAGACATTTAACACAACATTAAAATCAACTTGATCAAGACCCTTTAAGGAATGCTTCAAGCTAACCTTATTATTAACGTACATTGATATCAGTTTTTTAATTTCCCGGTCATTAACGGCGATCCGACTGCCAGGTTAAGCGGTGAAAATATTCTTAATTTAGGGTACAATCAAACCAATTGTCCTATGTTGTTTTGCAGCCGCCCCGTCCATTACTTCACTTTTTCCTGGTACTTCCGTTCTGTGTCTGCAAACTGCCATCTACTCAAAGTACCTCATGTACCCCGCTTTGAAACATCAGAGCAACTGCTTTGAGTCATCAAGTGGCTTTATGATTCAAGTCTTGATGGCCTGTGTTGCTTCCATACTCCTTCGACATGCCTTATGTTCCAGTTGGCCAGTAAATAGGAGCTGTCCATTACAGTGCAATCAGTGTTATGAAAGCACAGCTCAACCACCAGTGGTGCCATGTCTCCTCAGGAAACGGAAAGGTTGCAAAGAGAGGAGAGAGATAAAGGAAGTCTATATTAGAGCGTAACGATACATATAAAGCTCACACACACACACACACACACACACACACACACACACACACACACACACACACACACACACACCACACACACACACACACACACACACACACACACACACACACACACACACACACACACACACACACACACACTTGGTGAAGACAAACTACCTGATGAAACATTTAAAAGAGAAGCATGTGGTCGGGGGTTGCATCCTTCAAAAGTGCAGAAGCCCCCCCCCCCCCCCCCCGGGACATTTGTTCTGATCCGATTGGCACGATGCAGGAAATGTCAGCCGGGCTCTCAAAGGGCAGCGATGAGTTCACTTTCACCTTTATATCTTCATTATATCCCCAACCCTCGCCTGCTTCGTCTTCCTCAAAGGAGTAATAAGAGTCTTCAAAACTATTGTGAAAACAGAGCTATGGACATTTGACCTTGACTGTCATATTAAAGCATTGCTGTCCTTTGGGACTCTGCATCTGGTATGCGTTCATAGTTTGTAGGTAACCCATGTTCTCTTGGCTTTCCTTAAAGGTGGGGTAGGTACGTTTGAGAAACCGGCTAGAATTTGAAAATACACAACCGGAGAAAATCTGCCCCTTCCTCCCAGAGCCCCTCCTCCAACACACACGAACGCGCACATGACCAATGAGGGCACGAGGTAAGTTTGTGCCCCGATGGAAGGCTGACAGGCAGGTAGGTCATCCAATTGATTGGTTGTACTTTTTACAGTATTACGGCTTCTACAGATGACATTTTTTAATGGATTCTTTGTCAAAGCACTTCAGATATTCATTGCTATCGGGATGTTAAGAGCATTCCATGGAATATAACAAAAAGTGTATCTCGAGCCGGTTTCTGAAACGTACCTACCCCACCTTTAAGAAACGCATTTAAGTGAAGATATGTCTTTTTGGCCCACAGCTCGTTGCTTATCATTGTTACAGTTTGTTATTTACGTGTTTTGCCTATAGGTGCAGTTATATCCCATGGAATGCTCTTAACGTCCCGATAGCAATGAATACATTAAATGCTTTGACAATAAATACATAAATATTATCTGTGGCGCTGTAAAAAGCACGACCAATCATCTGAGCTGGCTAAAGTATCTGGACGGCCTACCTGCCTGTCAGCCTTCCATCGGGGCACAAACTTATCTCGTGCCGTCATTGGTCATGTGCGTGTTCGTGTGTGTTGGAGGAGGGGCTCTGTGAGGAAGGGGCAGATTTTCTCCGGCTGTGTATTTTCAAATTCTCGCGCACTCGAGCCGGTTTCTTCCCAAAATGACCTACCCCACCTTTAAGTCGACCTAAAGCAGCATATGTGTGCTGAAGTATCCCAATCTAAGACTGTAATATATGTTATCAAGCCAGACTTTGTCACTAGTAAGATGTAATACATCTCTGTTGATTGTTTATATGTGAACAGTTGAGTTTCTAAAGTACTTCCGTCTGACCCGGCGGTACCTCGAGGGAGTTTCTCTCCGACAATTGCAAGATTATATTTGTGACTTTCTTATTGTTTGGGATTAAAGCATCATATAAAGAAAAATGCAACAAAAGGACTCAAACTAGTCGTATACAAGACATGCATTTGCTTTAATTACTTCCCCACTAAATATACAAGCTGATGATTAGAAATCATCACGGGTAAGGCCCAACTGATGCCATATGTTTCCACCGCCGCAGCTTCATTGTGGAAATGTCTTTTTACGAGGGCCAAAGACAAAATGGCTCCACGCGCTAACAAATGTTCAGCCTCCCCAAACCTGTGTCCCTTCAGTAATTAGTGTGATATCTTTTTATATTCACCATCTAACGCAACAATGCAGCTCGCGGTGCCAGAGCGGGACTTCAAAGTTGGCTCGTTTTGCCATTGAATGGAGCTAACGAGGCCCGCTGGGATCAGGCCGGCGCAGCAGTTGATGAACGTGCGCAGGAGTCTCCCAGTGCGCTTGGGTTCTCCACACTGCAGCTGAGAGGAGCCCAACTGGACTCCGCAGACCCCGAGCTTTCTCTTCGGCTCATTAAGAAAATGGTTTTAATGGGGCTTGTGTCTTAAAATCGTTACCACTTCATCTGCTAATAGATTCTCTTGAATGCGGCTCCTCGCTCCACACGGAGGCTTTCCATTGGTGCACGCTATCGTGTTTGTCATCAGTATGCAGACACACTGCTTGATTACCCAACGGATTTAAGTAGTGATTAGCCTGTGGTGTTGGCTGCAGTCTGCGTAGTACATGACAGAAAACCAAAAGGGATGCTAGCAGGAGTCCTTCTTCTTCTTCTTCTTTCTTCTTCTCTTCTTTCTTCTTCGTCTTCTTCTTTCTTCTTCTTCTTCTTCTTCTCTTCTCTTCTTCTTCTTTCTGTCTTCTTCTCTTCTCTTCTTCTCTCTTCTTTCTTCTTCTTCTTTCTTCTTTCTCTTCTTCTTCTTCTTCTTCTTTCTTCTTCTTCTTCTTCTTCTTCTTCTTCTTCTTCTTCTTCTTCTTCGATCTTGATTATGTTTACCTCGGAGTGGTGATCGTGTTCCTTGAAGCCACCGTCCTCTGGGCAAAGCAGACATGCCTTCTTCAGAAACTTCCCCCGAGCTCATTGCAAAGGGAAATGGGTCAGAAGCAGAATGTAATTGAAGTTCAGTTCAGGGAAGGTGCTGCTGCTGCTGCCTGGAGGAGGTGGGGAGGATATTGAATAATATATATATATTTAAAAAATGTTGCTTTGTCATCCTGTCAGCCAAGTTAACTGTTTCTGGTGATTCTCGTCTACAGTTTAAATACAGTAACAGAATACAGTAGCTGCAGTTTACAATCTTTTCTGTGAGGATACCTTAAGTCCAGCTTATTGACACTCCCCGGGTTATTGTGAATTGGAACTGATTTGAATATTTAATTCAGAGTCATTATGCATGAACCATCAGAGCAGACTGGGCTCTGGTTTTCAGACGAGGGTGAAAAGAGGTGCTGACATGTCCCAGTAGAGGCACTACATACCAGTGACAAACCGTGGTCTATCACAACTGGACCTTCTACACACACACACACACACACACACACACACACAAACACACACACACACACACACACACAACACACACACACACACAACATCACACACCACACACACACACACACACACACACACACACACACACACACACACACACACAACACACACACACACACACACACACACATATAAATCAACGTAACACTGTAATATTACAGATCAACAACACAGATACGATTCTCATTTATTCATTTTATTAAAAAAAATTATATAATTAAATCGATTTGTTTGTTTTATCTGAGTGTTTCTCGAATACCCTCGAAGGCCCTGATGGTCCACCACTGCTACATACTAACATGAACCTGCAATTAAGAATAATACGGCCCTTTAACATCAAATAGTAATTAAGTTGAGCTAGTCTCAAGTACTTTGTGGCACGGCGTACCTGTTAGCGAATCTCTAATCTCGAGGTAAGAGAAGGACATGTCGGTGTGCATTCAAGATAGTTTGGAGAAGCCTTGGAAGTAAACACTCGCAGTGAACTGCTTCCATGTTTGCTCTGTGGCTGGCACTGGCAGCCCAGGGTTGGACCGGGCTTGAACCAGCATGAAAAGTGTGGAAGCGTGCGGTGTTGAAAGCTGACACACAGCATGGAGCTCGGCTGACTGTCCCCGAATACTCACAGTCCGCTCGAGAGCAGGAGGCGGCTGCCAGAGGCTTATCAGTGTCTTCTCTCCGTGTCGCCTGTACTCTAAGTGCACCATCCGTCTCTGAGGTCTGAATAAGCTTCTGTTCGCACTCAGCAGGACACACGGCTTCCTTTTCCCCAGCTAGTATTTTAAAACCCATACCGGCTGCTTCTGTCTTTTGTAAATATTCATATTCATCGTTGCTTGTTATTGTCACGGAGCCTCATTAAACCTCGATTACGTATCATTTGGATCCCCATGGGAGCCAGTGTGGGAGTTTGTTTTGGTTGTTTTTATAGACAAACGAAAATCACTTCCTAATTATATTACATTGAGAAAAATCTTGTGCAGTCACCGGGTGAAGTTTAATTGGCGTGTTGTAAAAGGAAATGGAAACAGATTACTGCAGAGACCTTCTGTTCCCCTGCAGACGGCGGGGAAGTTGGACGGCGTCCAGGTTAACCTGCTGAGTGGAACAAATGTGCAGAAAGAAAGGTGTGGGGGGGGGGGGGGTTAGCTACAGATACACTTACAGGACAAAATCCAGTTTAAAAAACCGCCATTGTGCATCAAAACGTGCAAACTATTTTTACCTTATTCCAAATGTGTTGACAAGCATGTTGGTTTGTGACGGGGCTCAGAGCCTAAACCGCTCTGATGTGCCGTCGCAAGGCTAATTCATATTTTATAGCACCTTTCACGCAAGGCATTCAAAGTGCTTTACAAAATGAAAGACATTTACAGTCATTACTGTAAGATGGTAATTAATAGATACACATAATAATATAATACAAAACAAAAGATGACTTGCTCTTGATGCTTGGTTTAGTTTCATAGGAGTTAGATATATACGCAAAATGTGACATACACAGCTGTCATTACGTGGTTCAACATTGTATCCTATGAGCAGAGTTGGGGTAATAATATTACTTTTGTCGGTAGGAGTAAGTGTAGCTACTTTTATAATTCAAACACCTGCAAAGAACACATGCTAAGGTGAAGCTAACGCACAGCTCTTTGTTGTTTGAATCACGCAGTCTGTTCTTCTTCTTCTCTGTTTTCCGGTTGTTGCCTCTTTTGAATGACGAATACACACTACCGCCCGCCTGCTGGTAAGGAGAGTTATTGCCGACTCACCATGGCGCATTCGTACGTGCTCGGCTGAAGTCTGGCTCCAGTGCAACACATGGCCAACACGCAGGAGAACACGCCGACGCAACAGCCCGTTCTTCCAACGCTTCTGCCCATTTACTTTGAATGGGGTGACGTCACTTTTAGCCGAACTGCATTTGGGAAGCGACATGGAGAGCGGCTGGCATTGCTCGCTTCAAAAGTTGAGCAATGTTAAACTTTGGCGCCTCGGCAGAAAGCGTCAGCCAATGAAATCCCGTTTATGCAAATCTGCCAGTACAAGCGCTAGCCAATCAAACTGTGTGTATGCTTGGAGAGAGTACGCAGGTCATTTCCTTCATATTCAAAAAAAATGGAGGGAAAATCCATTATAGCGGTCGTGAATCACCCGGTGCTGAATATCAGTCTCTGTTCATCTACCGGGATACCATGGAGGGAGGAGGCAGAGACAGTGGGTGGAACTGGTAGGTTTTCGCCTGTTTGGGGATTTTATATCCGTTCACTTCGTTTTAACATTGCTATTGCTTTGTATGCCGGGGGCGGAGATTCATGTGATGGGTTGTTTGGCGCAAAAATCCCAGCCTCAGATACGCCCACCGCCAAGCGTCAACGCACGCCGCTGTGTGGACGGGTCGTGAGCAGAGATAGACTGCGCAAAATATACAGATAGCAGGGGACAGAGGACAGCAACGGTGAGATAGCAGGAGACAGAGGACAGCCACGGTCAGATAGCAGGAGACAGAGGACAGCCACGGTCAGATAGCAGGAGACAGAGGACAGCCACGGTCAGATAGGAAAACATTCAGGATCTGGATCAGTCTTATGCGACAATGGAAACTGAACTAAAGAGAACATTTGAAACTTTAGCAGTCTGCGTGATCTGCCTGCAGGGAGGGGCGGGCCGGCCCTGCGAGTAAAGTAACGAGTTACTTTATGTAGAGAGTAACGAAGTAGTGTAATATATTACTTTTTTTTAGTAACGACCCCATCTCTGCCTATGAGAAGTTAAAATTGCTACTAAGGTGCTGACAAAACATGCACAGTATTTACTAAAAGCTGCATAAACAAAATGCTGCAAGAAGCTCAAATCAAAACAGAAACCGGGGGACACTATGAGTGACGCACACAGCTGGCAGACCGGGGGACACTAAAGAGTGACGCACACAGCTGGGAGACCAGGGGACACTAAAGAGTGACGCACACAGCCGGGAGACCAGGGGACACTAAAGAGTGACGCACACAGCTGGGAGACATGGGGACACTAAAGAGTGACGCACACAGCCGGGAGACATGGGGACACTAAAGAGTGACGCACACAGCTGGGAGACATGGGGACATTAAAGAGTGACGCACACGGCTGGGACGGAGCTCTTGGTGACGTTCAGGATTATAAAGCTGAACAACTGTCTCTGGAAACGTGTGTAAAGGAGGGGGAGGGGTAATCATTTATGGAGAGGGAAAGGGTTCTTTTAAATCAGGTAGAGAGCAACACTGGGTAATCAAGGAGCCAAGTTTAAAACACAATCATTCATTCAGTGAAACATAAAAACTTTACTAAGAAAACTAAAATCAGAGCCGTCTAAAATATAATCTCAGTAAAAAAGATAGTCTAAAACTATTTTAAAATACAATTAAAATCAGTTAAAAGAATTCAAATGTTAAAAGTCTTTTCTCAAAACCAGAGTCTTTCCAGGGCTGCGAAGGCGCTCCGTCGACCCTGGACTGCCGTGTAGTGATGGTACGTATTGCGCCGAGGCTTCGGAGCGTGTGTCGAGTAATCCCCGAAGCTTTTTGTGAAGCTCGTATCGAGGCTTGTATCGTTTTGGGCCAGTGACGTCATCGATGACAAACGAAGCCTCGCTGCCTGTCGATACCACGTGACTGCTTCAGGAAGCGCTTCAGATCGGTTGAACAGCTGAACCACAACGCTCATAATACCCATGGATGTATAATAAGAACCATATTACCCCTCCTGTACCCGGGCCCGGGGACACGATGGAATCAAGAGAGCTCAGACCCTCACTCATATAGAGGTCGGAACATGTCTAAGTATAAATAGATACAAGCATAAATAAATGTAGGAATAAAAACATGAATAAATAAATGAATAAATAAAAACATGAATAAATAAATGAATAAATATGTTGCAGTGTTTTGAGGGAGCTTCAGTGTGTGTGCTGCGGCTCAGCTGGAAAGCAGTTGACTCGTGACCGCAGGGTTCCTGGTTCAACGACTGAACAATATGTATTTGTTGTTGTTTATAAAAGCTACAGCTAAATGAGATAATTAATAAATGTATTCTTTGATATGGTTTAGCCTTTCTCCGGCTACAACATGGTTAAGTTTATGAAGGAATACAAATCCCTCTTTGCAATGTTTACCAGCCTCCTTAGGCTTTTCAATCACAATCATTCAACTGGAATAAATACAATATTGTTAGCATGAAAATATGATTTAATGTTCGTTGTTTAGAGTTATTCTAAGGCTTTACTCAATGGGAACTCGGTATGAGATAGAGCACACTGTTGAGATGTCCAATCTGCCTGTTTTACACACTTTGACCAGCAGGGGGTTTGTGTTCAGATGAAGCCTCATGAGATGAACCCTTTAGCGAACCAATTGGCTGGAAAGCTTCAAAGCTTCAAAGCTTCAAAGCTTCATAAGGCTTCATCTCGCCATCACTACTGCCGTGTCTCTTAATCCCTTGGCTGCGTTCTGCCTCTGCTGTCTCCTTCAGTTTCTCCCAGTCGGTCCTCTGCTGCTCTTCTCCTTCCATTTATAGGCAGGGCTGGTGGTGCAAATCGGCTCCAGTGTGGTCACTCATTGTCAATCAGCATGGATAGGACAATCCAAACATTTCAAAATAAAAGCATGGAAGTTAAAACCAGTTAAAAAGGCAAACACATTTCAGTGTAAAATCGCACAATAAAAAGGTATAAAACACACACACACTTAAAACCATGCTATAATGAATCATTAAAATTAGTGCTCTCAAAATTATCGCGTTAACGGCGGTAATTCATTTTTTGAATTAATTGCGTTAAAATATTTAACGCATTTAACGCATGTGCAGAATGGCCCGCCCCATACGTGCCACCAGTGGCAGCGCCAGGGTATGGCTGGGGTAGGCTACACCCATACCAAGAAATGGCTTAGCCCCACCATGAAAAATGATGTTAAAGTAAGCAAAATAAAGTCTGCCAACTCGCGCGGAGTAAATTGCACAGACAGCAGTTAGTAAGATTGATTTCAGTAGCCACGGTTTTGAAAACTTTTGTCACGTAGTGATCGTCTTCTCAATAGAACATCTTTGATAACGGCGTGGTGTTGTTGCAGGAAGTCCCGACGCAGAATACTTTTGCTGTACAGGGGTGCACACCATAGACATATAAAGAGTAGACGCCGCATTGGCTGCTGGGGCGCAAGAAATACGGCCGCCATCTTGGACCGGTCATCCTACAGACATTCTACCCAGACAGCAGAGGTTTCAAGATGCCAGAGCACTGTGCAGCATATTGCTGTGCAAATCGGCGGACGATTGCGAACAGGGGTCGGGGGATTACTTTTCACAAGTAAGATTCAACATTATAATTGGTTGTATTTTGTAAATAGAATATTATTGTACTGTATTGATGTCCGCCAGCGAAATCGTAGCCAGCAAACATTATGTTCATGGCCAACTGAGACTTTATAAATCGCTGCTGTAACAAGTGAATGTCCCCGTTGTGGGATGAATACAGTAAAATCTAATCTAATCTATCTAGGAAGAAGAAGGAAGAAAATAAGCTTGACCTCCTTCTTAAAATGTTTTTGTGTTGACTCTCAAATCTCCCGTTTTTATTTTGAAGGTTTCCCAAAGACAAAGATATGAGAAAGAAGTGGGAAGTTGCTTTGAGGAGGGAAGGGTTCACTGCAAGCGAGTCATCCGTGATTTGCAGTGAGCATTGTAAGCAGGACGAGTTTGACAGGACAGATTGTCCGACTCAGAGATGGTGTTATTCCCTCCATCTTCAGCTTCCCGGTTCACCTCCAAAGAGTAGGTGTATCATCATAACGGTTATTAGCATTCATAAATGTAAATATTCTATTATCAATAGTGGTGTGTGTGTGTGTGTGTGTGTGTGTGTGTGTGTGTGTGTGTGTGTGTGTGGTGTGTGTGTGTGGTGTGTGTGTGTGTGGTGTGTGTGTGTGTGTGTGTGTGTGTGTGGTGTGTGTGTGTGTGTGTGTGTGTGTGGTGTGGGTGTGTGTGTGTGTGTGTGTGTTGTGTGTGTGTGTGTGTGTGTGTGTGTGTGTGTGTGTGTGTGTGTGTGTGTGTTTGTGTGTGTGTTGTTTGTGTGCCAAGAAGGGCAGGACTACGTCTACTTCCAGAGCTGAAGAGAGCCTGTCTGTGGCCCCTCAGGACGACCCCTACGTATTTCTATTTTCAACATCACATCAAATGGTCCTAGACAAAGTCAAATCCTCTTCTTTGCTGCCACTCATTAAACACACTCACAAATAAACACATACACACACAATTGAAGACATGTTGAACATGCATTCCTGGCACACACACACACACACACACACACACACACACACCACACACACACCACACACACACACACGCATGATGCGGCAGTGGCTTTGACAGGTGATGACTATATAGAAAGAATGTGAGCGGAAGGAGGAACCTATTGCGGTGAGCACGTTGCACGTTGTAACTTCCGTTGTGTTGTTGTTGTCATCTCCGGGTATCCCGTGTGCCTGTTCTGTTGCTGATAGCTTATTAACTTAACTTAATCGAGTCGTTTTAAAACTCTTGATCACGGCAACTGCCTGACGTTGTAATCACACGTTACTACAGCTTTACAGCTTACACTCACAACTCTCCTTCTCTTAGCGACTGTAACTCCACAGTTGCCTACACTCTTTTCGGGTTTTGCTAACGTAGCTACTTTAGCTTGATAGCTAGCCATGGCTCTTTCCCCCCACCTTCTGGTGCTATTTCCTGCTCTTCCTGTCTCATGTTTGGTTACTTTCCCCGGCCTCCCTTACTGGTAAGGATACATGTGTTAAATGTATTATAGTTGTTAGGTTTGGAGGCGGGAATCATAGCCATAGAAGCTCGCTCCGCATCTTAGAAAGTAACTCAGCTAAAGTAAAGCCCATGTTTAGCATGTGCGGACCGGCAAAATGTGCT
>NC_047505.1:53042627-53125577 GCF_902827115.2 Pseudochaenichthys georgianus | reverse complement strand
ACCCGCAACATGAAAGAATACACGCAATAACCGGTACTTGGGTAACGAGCATTTATTGATAATCAGCCGTTTGCTCACACAAGCGAAACAAAAAGAGGTCTGGAGGACTGGCCGAAAGGAACAAACAGAAGGAGGGAACCCGAGCCAGCCACACCACGGGCCGTAGGACCCAGAACTCCCCCGCCTAACCAACAATCAATTATAAACCCTATGGGAAACAAAATAAAGCCACGAAAACTGGACTACCAGGTCCTCCAGGCTAAACATAAACACATCTGCAAAAATATGGCCTACAGCTCAGAATGGAGGTATTCTAAGGACAGTGTCTCCGGCGTTAGGACAGGTGAGACATCCTTCTCCTCCAGCTTCTCTTTATATATACAGGGCTGAGTGGAAGTTGGAACACCTGGGAAGAGGCGGAGCCAGGGGCAGACCAGGTGCACCGGGGCAGAGGCGGAGCCAGGGCAGACCAGGTGCACCTGGGCAGAGGCGGAGCCAGGAGCAGACCAGGTGCACCTGGGCAGAGGCGGAGCTAGGGGCAGACCAGGTGCACCTGGGCAGAGGCGGAGCTAGGGGCAGACCAGGTGCACCTGGGCAGAGGCGGAGCCAGGGAGACAGAAAACCAGGAGGGGAGCACTTAACACATGTCTACACAGACATCCACTCAAAGTCAATAATTTTTCTGAAGAATGTGCTGACATGGGGGTTTAAATTGCCATGCCTCTTTTTGGCTTTCGAGCCCGTCTCAGGATTAATGCCCAGGAAGCACCTGAAAACAATAAGCCAAGACAACAATGTAAATGTTACATAGATTTATATGTTGCATAGTTTATTTGAAGGCAGATGCAGCGGTGCCCCTTTCAATTTAAGTAAATACCTGCACCAAAGAAATAAATTAGTATTTAAAGCCAAGCAAGAGCGATAAAAGCAAGAAAATCACTTAATGTGTTGTGTTGTCACAGAGGATGGTCTGAATACAGTATGTTACTGTGGAATAATACGGTAACATGTTGTGAAATCCTGGTAATCATGTATCCTGTACATTCACAGTAATTAACTGCCTGCATTGATTTCACTGTGGAATTCTAAATTACAGTGTCATATTGTGAACATTACAGTAAAGACTGTAAAGTGGTAAAACAGTAATTTATTGTAAAATATTACAGCTAAATATTGTGAAATCATGGTAATATTTTACAGTGTACATAAACTACCAAGTACAATCACATATAGCCCTTATCTTAATCATTAGGGTCAGAGAGTTGTAAAATGCTCTAAAAGCCGAATTCAGAGGTATTTTCTGAGCAGATTCGGGTACTTTTGTTCCTGCTTCATGCGCCACTGAGAAACTATCGTAGGATTGAACGGGGTCCCGCCTCCAACGTTACATCCAGTTCTCTAATACATCCATGGAAATGCCTCCATTTGGACTCATGTGGTTACTTCCTGAACATAGTGACATCACTTTGTAACCCTCACGCTCCTATTGGCTAGCGCTCCGTCACATAGCACGTGATAAGGGGGCGGGAAAAGTCTAAGTGGTTGAACAATCACAACAGAGCCGGCCAGCTAACCAATCAGAGCAGACTGGGCTCTGGTTTCAGACAGAGGGTGAAAAGAGGTGCTGCAGCACAGGCTGTATGAGAGAAATAAAGAGCTTTTTGAACATTAAGCATGGAGACATTTTCCAGGAGAAGCATCAAGTGTACAGGATGGGGGCTGGACATTTTCCAGTAGAAGCACCTCCATACTGATAATACACTGAACATCAGCAGGAGAGGACTCTTTAAGTAGAGACACTACATACTGATATACACACCCTGAACATCAGCAGGAGAGGACTCTTTAAAGTAGAGACACTACATACTGATATACACCTGACCATTCAGCAGGAGAGGACTCTTTAAAGTAGAGACACTACATACTGATCTACACCTGAACCATCAGCAGGAGAGGACTCTTTAAAGTAGAGACACTACATACTGATATACACCTGACCACTCAGCAGAGAGGACTCTTTACAAGTAGAGACCACTTACATACTGATATACACCTAACATCAGCAGGAGAGGACTCTTTAAAGTAGAGGACACGACATACTGATATACACCTGAAACAATCAGCAGGGAGAGGACTCTTTAAAGTAGAGACACTACATACTGATATACACCTGAACATCCGCAGGAGAGGAACTCTTTAAAGTAGAGACACTACATACTGATATACCCCTGACCATCAGCAGGAGTAGGACTCTTTAAGTAGAGACACTACATATCTGATATACACACCCATGACAATCAAGCAGAGAGAGGACTCTTTAAAGTAGAGACACGACATACTATATACACCTGAACATCAGCAGGAGAGGACTCTTTAAAGTAGAGACACTACATACTGATATACACCTGAACATCAGCAGGAGAGGACTCTTTAAAGTAGAGACACTACATACTGATATACACCTGAACATCAGCAGGAGAGGACTCTTTAAAGTAGAGACACTACATACTGATATGAACCTGGAAAGAATATATCTTCTTAAGTGAGTGTTCTCCCTCCCCCTCTGTATATAACCTACAGTAGACGCAGTGAGGAGAAACAGACAGGAGTGATGTACTGCTCTGGGCGGTGGCATCAGTTTAAGTGTTTGCTATATTTAGAAAATGTTTTAACTTGCCGTCGGGGAGTACTGATTGCACTGGACAGCTCTTAATTGTACTCGTAAGACAGCATAATATGGTGGAGGTATATTTGAGAATTAATGGTCATAAAGATTTGAACCATAAAAGGCACTTGAACAGGCCTGAATGAGGTGCTTAACTATAGTCAGTGTATTACCAGTAGATGATGGTCCATGGTTGAAATCAATTAACATGTACGCCATATTTTCACCACTTTTTCTTGCAGCTATACGGCCGTTTGTGCTGTTGGAACTGAAGCCGTTATGGTCTAAGCCACGGGTTCCCAACCTTTTTTCCCAAGAGCCTCCCCAAATGACTCCTGTTGGAAGTTGCACCCCCCCCCACACACACACACAAGTGTGTGTGTGTGTGGGGGGGGGGGGGTGCAATTACCGCTGTAATTGTAATTACAGCGGTAATTACAATTTAAAAGTCTCAAAAACGCTACAACTCCTGTCACAAACTGGATGAATGTGAAGTACTTTGTTAAAGGAGGATGAAAGCGTAATTAAGGAGCACTATGGAGTGACTTTGATGGTTATTGGACTCAGGATTAATTCATTTGGATTCCCGCTGTATGAAGAAATGAAAGGACGGCGGAAGTGGAAATAATTCACAAAGGGATTAAACTGTTTAAAACACGTGCTCAAAGTAAGCCGGATTTTGCCGATGTGTTTATGTGGATTCAAAAGTCGTAAATAATCTACAAAATGGCCGATCTGATCGGAGCAACTGACAAATAATCCAAATAAAACTGGCATGGACAACGACTATGTTTTAAAAATGCGCTTATCCAGAAAAGCCCGGTTTGGACACTTTACGGGCAGAAGAAACATTTCTATTAAAGAAAGAATTATACATTTCTGTGTTTTTATGCCTTTAATACTAACTTGAATTTGTATTCAAATTAATAGATCAATTATGTTTTATATTTTATTGTAATGTGAAGACAAGGCTTTTAGTGACAATCATGTATTGCGTTACAATTATAAGTAAAAAAAAAAAGTCTAAATATGATATTTGGTCTCAAATCATCTGAGGCCTGGCGCCCCCCCTGCGATCTTTGGCGCCCCCCCAAGGGGGCCGCGCCCCCCAGGTTGGGAACCACTGGTCTAAGCAACCATTTCACAATACCTTAACTTACACTCGTAGTACCATGTCAGTAGTACACTCTACTGACATGGTTTTTAGTGTGTGTGATTGTGTGACTTCGACTGGTTCACGATTCAACACAATCACACAACTAACCTTTTGAGAGGCAGCAGTAGATCAGCAACTTGTGTGCTAGTGTGGAAACAATTACCGATTTCTCCAACAGTGTATGGTGGCTTGAAGAGAACGTGCGATGCGATAGGATAACATTTCATTGTCAGATCTTGACAGAAATGTTTCTTGCATTACAGTAGCTCCACTTGCAACATGAACAAGGACACATATCAAGACAAGGTACCAGGAAACAGACATTTAACACAACATTAAAATCAACTTGATCAAGACCCTTTAAGGAATGCTTCAAGCTAACCTTATTATTAACGTACATTGATATCAGTTTTTAATTTCCCGGTCATTAACGGCGATCCGACTGCCAGGTTAAGCGGTGAAAATATTCTTAATTTAGGGTACAATCAAACCAATTGTCCTATGTTGTTTTGCAGCCGCCCCGTCCATTACTTCACTTTTTCCTGGTACTCCGTTCTGTGTCTGCAAACTGCCATCTACTCAAAGTACCTCATGTACCCCGCTTTGAAACATCAGAGCAACTGCTTTGAGTCATCAAGTGGCTTTTATGATTCAAGTCTTGATGGCCTGTGTTGCTTCCATACTCCTTCGACATGCCTTATGTTCCAGTTGGCCAGTAAATAGGAGCTGTCCATTACAGTGCAATCAGTGTTATGAAAGCACAGCTCAACCACCAGTGGTGCCATGTCTCCTCAAGGAAACGGAAAGGTTGCAAAGAGAGGAGAGAGATAAAGGAAGTCTATATTAGAGCGTAACGATACATATAAAGCTCACACACACACACACACACACACACACACACACACACACACACACACACACACACACACACACACACACACACACACACACACACACACACACACACACACACACACACACACACACACACACACACACACACACACACACACACACACACACACACACACACACACACACACACACACACACACACACACTTGGTGAAGACAAACTACCTGATGAAACATTTAAAAGAGAAGCATGTGGTCGGGGGTTGCATCCTTCAAAAGTGCAGAAGCCCCCCCCCCCCCCCCGGGACATTTGTTCTGATCCGATTGGCACGATGCAGGAAATGTCAGCCGGGCTCTCAAAGGGCAGCGATGAGTTCACTTTCACCTTTATATCTTCATTATATCCCCAACCCTCGCCTGCTTCGTCTTCCTCAAAGGAGTAATAAGAGTCTTCAAAACTATTGTGAAACAGAGCTATGGACATTTGACCTTTGACTGTCATATTAAAGCATTGCTGTCCTTTGGGACTCTGCATCTGGTATGCGTTCATAGTTTGTAGGTAACCCATGTTCTCTTGGCTTTCCTTAAAGGTGGGGTAGGTACGTTTGAGAAACCGGCTAGAATTTGAAAATACACAACCGGAGAAAATCTGCCCCTTCCTCCCAGAGCCCCTCCTCCAACACACACGAACGCGCACATGACCAATGAGGGCACGAGGTAAGTTTGTGCCCTGATGGAAGGCTGACAGGCAGGTAGGTCATCCAATTGATTGGTTGTACTTTTTACAGTATTACGGCTTCTACAGATGACATTTTTTAATGGATTCTTTGTCAAAGCACTTCAGATATTCATTGCTATCGGGATGTTAAGAGCATTCCATGGAATATAACAAAAAGTGTATCTCGAGCCGGTTTCTGAAACGTACCTACCCCACCTTTAAGAAACGCATTTAAGTGAAGATATGTCTTTTTGGCCCACAGCTCGTTGCTTATCATTGTTACAGTTTGTTATTTACGTGTTTTGCCTATAGGTGCAGTTATATCCCATGGAATGCTCTTAACGTCCCGATAGCAATGAATACATTAAATGCTTTGACAATAAATACATAAATATTATCTGTGGCGCTGTAAAAAGCACGACCAATCATCTGAGCTGGCTAAAGTATCTGGACGGCCTACCTGCCTGTCAGCCTTCCATCGGGGCACAAACTTATCTCGTGCCGTCATTGGTCATGTGCGTGTTCGTGTGTGTTGGAGGAGGGGCTCTGTGAGGAAGGGGCAGATTTTCTCCGGCTGTGTATTTTCAAATTCTCGCGCACTCGAGCCGGTTTCTCCAAAATGACCTACCCCACCTTTAAGTCGACCTAAAGCAGCATATGTGTGCTGAAGTATCCCAATCTAAGACTGTAATATATGTTATCAAGCCAGACTTTGTCACTAGTAAGATGTAATACATCTCTGTTGATTGTTATATGTGAACAGTTGAGTTTCTAAGTACTCCGTCTGACCCGGCGGTACCTCGAGGGAGTTTCTCTCCGACAATTGCAAGATTATATTTGTGACTTTCTTATTGTTTGGGATTAAAGCATCATAATAAAGAAAAATGCAACAAAAGGACTCAAACTAGTCGTATACAAGACATGCATTTGCTTTAATGACTTCCCCACTAAATATACAAGCTGATGATTAGAAATCATCACGGGTAAGGCCCAACTGATGCCATATGTTTCCACCGCCGCAGCTTCATTGTGGAAATGTCTTTTTACGAGGGCCAAAGACAAAATGGCTCCACGCGCTAACAAATGTTCAGCCTCCCCAAACCTGTGTCCCTTCAGTAATTAGTGTGATATCTTTTTATATTCACCATCTAACGCAACAATGCAGCTCGCGGTGCCAGAGCGGGACTTCAAAGTTGGCTCGTTTTGCCATTGAATGGAGCTAACGAGGCCCGCTGGGATCAGGCCGGCGCAGCAGTTGATGAACGTGCGCAGGAGTCTCCCAGTGCGCTTGGGTTCTCCACACTGCAGCTGAGAGGAGCCCAACTGGACTCCGCAGACCCCGAGCTTTCTCTTCGGCTCATTAAAGAAAATGGTTTTTAATGGGCTTGTGTCTTAAAATCGTTACCACTTCATCTGCTAATAGATTCTCTTTGAATGCGGCTCCTCGCTCCACACGGAGGCTTTCCATTGGTGCACGCTATCGTGTTTGTCATCAGTATGCAGACACACTGCTTGATTTACCCAACGGATTTAAGTAGTGATTAGCCTGTGGTGTTGGCTGCAGTCTGCGTAGTACATGACAGAAAACCAAAAGGATGCTAGCAGGAGTCCTTCTTCTTCTTCTTCTTCTTCTTCTTCTTCTTCTTCTTCTTCTTCTTCTTCTTCTTCTTCTTCTTCTTCTTCTTCTTCTTCTTCTTCTTCTTCTTCTTCTTCTTCGATCTTGATTATGTTTACCTCGGAGTGGTGATCGTGTTCCTTGAAGCCACCGTCCTCTGGGCAAAAGCAGACATGCCTTCTTCAGAAACTTCCCCCGAGCTCATTGCAAGGGAAATGGGTCAGAAGCAGAATGTAATTGAGTTCAGTTCAGGGAAGGTGCTGCTGCTGCTGCCTGGAGGAGGTGGGGAGGATATTGAATAATATATATATATTTAAAAAATGTGCTTTGTCATCCTGTCAGCTAAGTTAACTGTTCTGGTGATTCTCGTCTACAGTTTAAATACAGTACAGAATACAGTAGCTGCAGTTTACAATCTTTTCTGTGAGGATACCTTAAGTCCAGCTTATTGACACTCCCCGGGTATTGTGGAATTGAACTGATTTGAATATTTAATTCAGAGTCATTATGCATGAACCATCAGAGCAGACTGGGCTCTGGTTTCAGACAGAGGGTGAAAAGAGGTGCTGACATGTCCCAGTAGAGGCACTACATACCAGTGACGAACCGTGTCTATCACAACTGGACCTCACACACACACACACACACACACACACACACACACACACACACACACACACACACACACACACACACACACACACACACACACACACGATTCTCATTTATTCATTTTATTAAAAAAAATTATATAATTAAATCGATTTGTTTGTTTTATCTGAGTGTTTCTCGAATACCTCGAAGGCCCTGATGGTCCACCACTGCTACATACTAACATGAACCTGCAATTAAGAATAATACGGCCCCTTTAACATCAAATAGTAATTAAGTTGAGCTACCTAGTCTCAAGTACTTTGTGGCAACGGCGTACCTGTTAGCGAATCTCTAATCTCGAGGTAAGAGAAGGACATGTCGGTGTGCATTCAAGATAGTTTGGAGAAGCCTTGGAAGTAAACACTCGCAGTGAACTGCTTCCATGTTTGCTCTGTGGCTGGCACTGGCAGCCCAGGGTTGGACCGGGCTTGAACCAGCATGAAAGTGTGGAAGCGTGCGGTGTGAAGCTGACACACAGCATGGAGCTCGGCTGACTGTCCCCGAATACTCACAGTCCGCTCGAGAGCAGGAGGCGGCTGCAGAGGCTTATCAGTGTCTCTCCGTGTCGCCTGTACTCCTAAGTGCACCATCCGTCTCTGAGTCTGAATAAGCTTCTGTTCGCACTCAGCAGGACACACGGCTTCCTTTTCCCCAGCTAGTATTTTAAAACCCATACCGGCTGCTTCTGTCTTTTGTAAATATTCATATTCATCGTTGCTTGTTATTGTCACGGAGCCTCATTAAACCTCGATTACGTATCATTTGGATCCCCATGGGAGCCAGTGTGGGAGTTTGTTTTGGTTGTTTTTATAAACAAACGAAAATCACTTCCTAATTATATTACATTGAGAAAAATCTTTGTGCAGTCACCGGGTGAAGTTAATTGGCGTGTTGTAAAGGAAATGGAAACAGATTACTGCAGAGACCTTCTGTTCCCCTGCAGACGGCGGGGAAGTTGGACGGCGTCCATGTTAACCTGCTGAGTGGAACAAATGTGCAGAAAGAAAGGTGGGGGGGGGGGGTTAGCTACAGATACACTTACAGGACAAAATCCAGTTTAAACCGCCATTGTGCATCAAAACGTGCAAACTATTTTTACCTTATTCCAAATGTGTTGACAGCATGTTGGTTTGTGACGGGGCTCAGAGCCTAAACCGCTCTGATGTGCCGTCGGCAAGGCTATTCATATTTTATAGCACCTTTCAACGCAAGGCAATTCAAAGTGCTTTACAAAAATGAAAGACATTTACAGTCATTACTGTACGATGGTAATTAATAGATACACATAATAATATAATACAAAACAAAAGATGACTTGCTCTTGATGCTTGGTTTAGTTTCATAGGAGTTAGATATATACGCAAAATGTGACATACACAGCTGTCATTACGTGGTTCAACATTGTATCCTATGAGCAGAGTTGGGTAATAATATTACTTTTGTCGGTAGGAGTAGTGTAGCTACTTTTATAATTCAAACACCTGCAAAGAACACATGCTAAGGTGAAGCTAACGCACAGCTCTTTGTTGTTTGAATCACGCAGTCTGTTCTTCTTCTCTGTTTTCCGGTTGTTGCCTCTTTTGAATGACGAATACACACTACCGCCGCCTGCTGGTAAGGAGAGTTATTGCCACTCACGCATGCGCAGTTCGTACGTGCTCGGCTGAAGTCTGGCTCCAGTGCAACACATGGCCAACACGCAGGAGAACACGCCGACGCAACAGCCCGTCTTACAACGCTTCTGCCCATTTACTTTGAATGGGGTGACGTCACTTTTAGCCGAACTGCATTTTGGGAAGCGACATGGAGAGCGGCTGGCATTGCTCGCTTCAAAAGTTGAGCAATGTTAAACTTTTGGCGCCTCGGCAGAAGCGTCAGCCAATGAAATCCCGTTTATGCAAATCTGCCAGTACAAGCGCTAGCCAATCAAACTGTGTGTATGCTGGGAGAGAGTACGCAGGTCATTTCCTCATATTCAAAAAAATGGAGGGAAAATCCATTATAGCGGTCGTGAATCACCCGGTGCTGAATGATCAGTCTCTGTTCATCTACCGGGATACCATGGAGGGAGGAGGCAGAGACAGTGGGTGGAACTGGTAGGTTTTCGCCTGTTTGGGGATTTTATATCCAGTTCACTTCGTTTTAACATTGCTATTGCTTTGTATGCCGGGGGCGGGAGATTCATGTGATTGGTTGTTGGTCGCAAAAAATCCCCAAGCCTCAGATACGCCCACCGCCAAGCGTCAACGCACGCCGCTGTGTGGACGGGTCGTGAGCAGAGATAGACTGCGCAAAATATACAGATAGCAGGAGACAGAGGACAGCAACGGTGAGATAGCAGGAGACAGAGGACAGCCACGGTCAGATAGCAGGAGACAGAGGACAGCCACGGTCAGATAGCAGGAGACAGAGGACAGCCACGGTCAGATAGGAAAACATTCAGGATCTGGATCAGTCTTATGCGACAATGGAAACTGAACTAAAGAGAACATTTGAAACTTTAGCAGTCTGCGTGATCTGCCTGCAGGGAGGGGCCGGCCGGCCCTGCGAGTAAAGTAACGAGTTACTTTATGTAGAGAGTAACGAAGTAGTGTAATATATTACTTTTTTTTAGTAACGACCCCATCTCTGCCTATGAGAAGTTAAAATTGCTACTAAGGTGCTGACAAAACATGCACAGTATTTACTAAAAGCTGCATAAACAAAATGCTGCAAGAAGCTCAAATCAAAACAGAAACCGGGGGACACTATGAGTGACGCACACAGCTGGCAGACCGGGGGACACTAAAGAGTGACGCACACCGCTGGGAGACCAGGGGACACTAAAGAGTGACGCACACAGCCGGGAGACCAGGGGACACTAAAGAGTGACGCACACAGCTGGGAGACATGGGGACACTAAAGAGTGACGCACACAGCCGGGAGACATGGGGACACTAAAGAGTGACGCACACAGCCGGGAGACATGGGGACACTAAAGAGTGACGCACACAGCTGGGAGACATGGGGACATTAAAGAGTGACGCACACGGCTGGGACGGAGCTCTTGGTGACGTTCAGGATTATAAAGCTGGACAACTGTCTCTGGAAACGTGTGTAAAGGAGGGGGAGGGGTAATCATTTATGGAGAGGGAAAGGGTTCTTTTAAATCAGGTAGAGAGCAAAACTGGGTAATCAAGGAGCCAACTACTAAGTTTAAAACACAATCATTCATTCAGTGAAACATAAAAACTTTACTAAGAAAACTAAAATCAGAGCCGTCTAAAATATAATCTCAGTAAAAAAGATAGTCTAAAACTATTTTAAAATACAATTAAAATCAGTTAAAAGAATTCAAATGTTAAAAGTCTTTTCTCAAAACCAGAGTCTTTCCAGGGCTGCGAAGGCGCTCCGTCGACCCTGGACTGCCGTGTAGTGATGGTACGTATTGCGCCGAGGCTTCGGAGCAAGTGTCGAGTAATCCCCGAAGCTTTTTGTGAAGCACGTACCGAGGCTTGTATCGTTTTGGGCCAGTGACGTCATCGATGACAAACGAAGCCTCGCTGCCTGTCGATACCACGTGACTGCTTCAGGAAGCGCTTCAGATCGGTTGAACAGCTGAACCACAACGCTCTTAATACCCATGGATGTATAATAAGAACCATATCACCCCTCCTGTACCCGGGCCCGGGGACACGATGGAGTCAAGAGAGCTCAGACCCTCACTCATATAGAGGTCGGAACATGTCTAAGTATAAATAGATACAAGCATAAATAAATGTAGGAATAAAAACATGAATAAATAAATGTAGGAATAAAAACATGAATAAATAAATGAATAAATAAAAACATGAATAAATAAATGAATAAATATGTTGCAGTGTTTTCAGGGAGCTTCAGTGTGTGTGCTGCGGCTCAGCTGGAAAGCAGTTGACTCGTGACCGCAGGGTCCCTGGTTCAACGACTGAACAATACGTATTTGTTGTTGTTTATAAAAGCTACAGCTAAATGAGATAATGTAGTTAATAAATGTATTCTTTGATATGGTTTAGCCTTTCTCCGGCTACAACATGGTTACGTTTATGAATATTATTAAGGAATACAAATCCCTCTTTGCAATATGCAGCCTCCTTAGGCTTTTCAATCACAATCATTCAACTGGAATAAATACAATATTGTTAACATGAAAATATGATTTAATGTTCGTTGTTTAGAGTTATTCTAAGGCTGTACTCAATGGGAACTCGGTATGAGACAGAGCACACTGTTGAGATGTCCAATCTGCCTGTTTTACACACTTTGACCAGCAGGGGGTTTGTGTTCAGATGAAGCCTCATGAGATGAACCCTTTAGCGAACCAATTGGCTGGAAAGCTTCAAAGCTTCAAAGCTTCAAAGCTTCATAAGGCTTCATCTCGCCATCACTACTGCCGTGTCTCTTAATCCCTTGGCTGCGTTCTGCCTCTGCTGTCTCCTTCAGTTTCTCCCAGTCGGTCCTCTGCTGCTCTTCTCCTTCCATTTATAGGCAGGGCTGGTGGTGCAAATCGGCTCCAGGTGTGGTCACTCATTGTCAATCAGCATGGATAGGACAATCCAAACATTTCAAAATAAAAGCATGGAAGTTAAAACCAGTTAAAAAGGCAAACACATTTCAGTGTAAAATCGCACAATAAAAAGGTATAAAACACACACACACTTAAAACCATGCTATAATGAATCATTAAAATTAGTGCTCTCAAAATTATCGCGTTAACGGCGGTAATTCATTTTTTGAATTAATTGCGTTAAAATATTTAACGCATTTAACGCATGTGCAGAATGGCCCGCCCCATACGTGCCACCAGTGGCAGCGCCAGGGTATGGCTGGGGTAGGCTACACCCATACCAAGAAATGGCTTAGCCCCACCATGAAAAATGATGTTAAAGTAAGCAAAATAAAGTCTGCCAACTCGCGCGGAGTAAATTGCACAGACAGCAGTTAGTAAGATTGATTTCAGTAGCCACGGTTTTGAAAACTTTTGTCACGTAGTGATCGTCTTCTCAATAGAACATCTTTGATAACGGCGTGGTGTTGTTGCAGGAAGTCCCGACGCAGAATACTTTTGCTGTACAGGGGTGCACACCATAGACATATAAAGAGTAGACGCCGCATTGGCTGCTGGGGCGCAAGAAATACGGCCGCCATCTTGGACCGGTCATCCTACAGACATTCTACCCAGAGACAGCAGAGGCTTCAAGATGCCAGAGCACTGTGCAGCATATTGCTGTGCAAATCGGCGGACGATTGCGAACAGGGGTCGGGGGATTACTTTTCACAAGTAAGATTCAACATTATAATTGGTTGTATTTTGTAAATAGAATATTATTGTACTGTATTGATGTCCGCCAGCGAAATCGTAGCCAGCAAACATTATGTTCATGGCCAACTGAGACTTTATAAATCGCTGCTGTAACAAGTGAATGTCCCCGTTGTGGGATGAATACAGTAAAATCTAATCTAATCTATCTAGGAAGAAGAAGGAAGAAAATAAGCTTGACCTCCTTCTTAAAATGTTTTTGTGTTGACTCTCAAATCTCCCGTTTTTATTTTGAAGGTTTCCCAAAGACAAAGTACGGAAGAGGATTAGGGCCACATGAATATTTTTTTTGGGAGGATTTTAAAAAATATTTTTTTTTTTTGTTCTGGGAAAAAAGTCAGAATTCTGACTTTAATCTCAGAATTCTGACTTTTTTCTCAGAACAAAAAAACATTTATTTTTTTGGGAGAAAAAAGTCAGAATTCTGAGAAAAAAGTCAGAATTCTGACTTTTTTCTCAGAATTCTGACTTTTTTCTCAGAATTCTGACTTTTTTCTCAGAATTCTGACTTTAATCTCAGAATTCTGACTTTTTTCTCAGAATTCTGACTTTAATCTCAGAATTCTGACTTTTTTCTCAGAACAAAAAAAAAAAAATTCGTTGGGAGAAAAAAGTCAGAAATACCGGTAACTGTCAGAATTCTGACTTCTGAATTCTGACTTTTTTTGGTGGTGTGTTCACAAACTACAACAAACACAAACCTGACTTGACAGAAATGTAATTTGTTCATGTAATTCAAGACCTTTTAATACTGCTAAGATGTTTAAGGATTCAAATAAGAACAGTTGCATGCTTCATTGTTCTTATATGAAAACAGACAGTTGTAAAATACAATGTACTGTTTGCTCCCTCTTACTTTTTGTGTAAATTGTAAAATGATATGCCACTTACCCAGGTGAATAACTTGTGTAAGAGCATGAATGTGGAGCTAACCCCTTATCTGACCATTGACTGGAATATAAAGTTGCAAAGCAAGTGCCTTGTTCAAAGCATACTTGTTTATTTAGAACATATTTTATACTAGTGTAAAAAGTAATTAAGACATAATCTTAAAATAATGCTTAAAATGTTTTATGATCAAATGTTTCCTCAGGTGTCACATTGCCTTGATTCCAAATGTCTTGTTAAAGTTTCAATTGGTGGTCTGGGTGGTTCTTCTACACAAGTAGATACACATACACACTTTCCCTATACACACACACACACACACACACACACACACACACACACACACACACACACACACACACACACACACACACACACACACACACACACACACACACACACACACACACACACACACACACACACACACACACACACACACACACACACAACTCTCAGATGTGCATATAAACAGACTGAACTAGTCTTCTACCAGTTATCTTAGTTATGAGAAGTTATGATTACAATTGTTTGCTTTTTACTAAGATTGCAAGTATTGCTTTGATACTGAAAGACATTCTGAAGGTAAATTGTATTATGTCTCAACATCTGTTTTGCAGGCATTGTTGTGTGCAACAAAACCTATCTTTTATTTTTGGATACTTTAATAATTGTTATTGCACTGGCACATTACAGGCAGATATTTGTTCCGTTTCTATATTTCACATCTTGTGGATCAACCAATAATTAAAAAAAAAAAGCAAAGCAAAAGGGCTGTAATTTTCCAGTCATCCTTGTGCGGAATTGCCTACTGCAATGTGTAAATCTCTCACTGAAGCTGGTTCTACAGTTACCGGTATTTCTGACTTTTTTCTCCCAAAGAATCTTTATTTTTTTTGTTCTGAGAAAAAAGTCAGAATTCTGAGAAAAAAGTCAGAATTCTGAGATTAAAGTCAGAATTCTGAGAAAAAAGTCAGAATTCTGACTTTTTTCTCAGAATTCTGACTTTTTTCTCCCAAAAAAATAAATGTTTTTTTGTTCTGAGAAAAAAGTCAGAATTCTGAGATTAAAGTCAGAATTCTGACTTTTTTCCCAGAACAAAAAAAAAAATATATTTTTTAAAATCCTCCCAAAAAAAATATTCATGTGGCCCTAATCCTCTTCCGTAACAAAGATATGAGAAAGAAGTGGGAAGTTGCTTTGAGGAGGGAAGGGTTCACTGCAAGCGAGTCATCCGTGATTTGCAGTGAGCATTGTAAGCAGGACGAGTTTGACAGGACAGATTGTCCGACTCAGAGATGGTGTTATTCCCTCCATCTTCAGCTTCCCGGTTCACCTCCAAAGAGTAGGTGTATCATCATAAGGTTATTAGCATTCATAAATGTAAATATTCTATTATCAATAACGTGTGTGTGTGTGTGTGTGTGTGTGTGTGTGTGTGTGTGTGTGTGTGTGTGTGTGTGTGTGTGTGTGTGTGTGTGTGTGTGTGTGTGTGTGTGTGTGTGTGTGTGTGTGTGTGTGTGTGTGTGTGTGTGTGTGTGTGTGTGTGTGTGTGTGTGTGTGTGTGTGTGTGTGTGTGTGTGTGTGTGTGTGTGTGTGTGTGTGTGTGTGTGTGTGTGTGTGTGTGTGTGTGTGTGTGTGTGTGTGTGTGTGTGTGTGTGTGTGTGTGTCAGCCAGAAAAGGGCAGGACTACGTCTACTTCCAGAAAAGCTGAAGAGAGCCTGTCTGTGGCCCCTCAGGACGACCCAGAAGCGTATTTCTATTTTCAACATCACATCATAATGGTCCTAGACAAAGTCAAATCTCTCTTCTTTGCTGCCACTCATTAAACACACTCACAAATAAACACATACACACACAATTGAAGACATGTTGAACATGCATTCCACACACACACACACACACACACACACACACACACACACACACACACACACACACACACACACACACACACACACACGCATGATGCTGGCAGTGGCTTTGACAGGTGATGACTATAAGAAAGAATGTGAGCGGAAGGAGGAACCTATTGCGGTGAGCACGTTGCACGTTGTAACTTCCGGTTGTTGTTGTTGTTGTCATCTCCGGGTATCCCGTGTGCCTGTTCTGTTGCTGATAGCTTATTAACTTAAACTTAATCGATCGTTTTAAAACTCTTGATCACGGCAACTGCCTGACGTTGTAATCACACGTTACTACAGCTTAAGCACTCACAACTCTCCTTCTCTTAGCGACTGTAACTCCACAGTTGCCTACACTCTTTTCGGGTTTGCTAACGGTAGCTACTTTAGCTTGATAGCTAGCCATGGCTCTTTCCCCACCTTCTGGTGCTATTTCCTGCTCTTCCTGTCTCATGTTTGGTTACTTCCCGGCCTCCCTTACTGGTAAGGATACATGTGTTAAATGTAGTATAGTTGTTAGGTTGGAGGCGGGAATCATAGCCATAGAAGCCCGGCTCCGCATCTTAGAAAGTAACTCAGCTAAAGTAAAGCCCATGTTAGCATGTGCGGACCGGCAAAAGGTAGCTCCTCTTAGCCGTCCCCCGGCAACTCCCGAGCAGCAGGGAGGCTGGGTGACTGTTCAGAAGGGGCATAACGCGAAACCCGCAGGTCCCCACCAACCCGTTCACGTATCTAACAGATATTCCCCACTCAGCGAGACACCCGCTGAGAAGCCAACTCTGGTTATTGGTAGCTCTATTATGAGACACGTGAATTTAGAGACCGAAGCCTCCACAGTCACATGCATTCCGGGGGCCAGAGCGGGCGACGTTGAGGCGCATCTTAAACTGCTGGCTAAAGATAAACGTAAATACAGTAGGATTGTTATTCACGTCGGTGGTAATGATGTTCGTTTACGCCAATCAGAATGCACCAAACTTAATGTGGAGTCGGTGTGTAGTTATGCTAAAACAATGTCGGACACCGTAATCTTCTCTGGTCCCCTCCCCAATCTGATCAATGATGACATGTATAGCCGCATGTCATCATTTCAGCGCTGGTTGTCTTGGTGGTGCCCAGCAAACAATGTGGGCTTCGTAAATAATTGGACAGCCTTCTGGGGAAAACCTGGTCTGAGAAAGAGAGACGGCATTCACCCTACTTTGAAAGGTGCAGATCTCATTTCGGAAAACATTTCAGGGCTTTGTGGACGTAATCCATGACAAACTGGAGTTGAGACCAGGAGGCAGAGTCGCAGTCTTACACGCTTCTCTGCGCTCTCTCCTAGGCAGTCACCCATAGGAATCCCGAACCCAATAAAATACCCAATATTAGCGGTGTGTGTGTCTGCCCAAGGACAATTTAAGGTAAAACCTAATAGAGGTGTCATACATAATAACCTAATAAAAGTAAATGTAACAACTACTACAGTGCAACAAAACAGGAAGATTAAATGTGGTCTCTTAAACATAAGATCTCTAGCATCTAAAGCAATATTGGTAAATGATTTAATATCAGATTATAATATTGATATATGCTGTCTCACTGAAACTTGGTTGAGACATGAAGAATATGTCAGCATAAATGAGGCCACTCCACCCAGCCATGTCAACACTCATATTGCTCGAGGCACGGGCCGAGGAGGTGGAGTTGCAGCAATCTTTGACTCAAGTTTACTTATCAATACTAAACCAAAATGTAATTATACCTCTTTTGAAAGCCTCGTTTTTAGTCTTACGCATCCGACCTGGAAAACTTTGCAGCCAATCTTATTTGTTACAGTGTATCGTGCACCAGGTCCTTATTCAGAATTCTTATCAGAATTCTCTGAGTTTTTATCAACTTTGGTTCTTAAAACAGACAAAGTAATTATCGTAGGTGACTTTAATATTCATGTTGACGATGATAAAAATAGCCTTACTGTTGCATTTAACTCTATATTAGATTCTGTTGGTTTCTGTCAGAGTGTAAATAAACCAACCCACTGTTATAATCACACTCTCGACCTTGTTCTGACTTATGGTATTGAAATTGAGCAACTATTAGTCGAACCGCATAATCCTGCTTTATCCGACCATTTCTTAGTAACTTTTGAAGTACTGTTACTAGACTACAAAGCATTAGTCAAAAGCTCCTGCAGCAGAAACCTATCTGTTAGTGCTATAGCCACATTTAAGGAAGAGATTCAACCAATACTTAACTCGATAGCATGTCTGCATGTAGGGGAGGAAACTTATACAAAATGTACACCACCCCAAATTGATCATGTTGTTGATAGTGCTATAGATGCGCTGCGAATAAAATTAGATTCTGTTGCTCCTTTGAAAAAGAAGAAAATAAAACAACATAGATTAGCTCCATGGCATAATGCCGAAACCCGCAAAATAAAGCAAAAGTCTAGACAACTTGAAAGGATATGGCGTTCCACTAAACTTGAAGAATCTCGTTTAATTTGGCATATTACTCTCAATGAATATAAGAAAGCACTGCGTAAAGCGAGAGCAGCCTACTACTCTTCATTAATAGATGAGAATAAGAATAATGCAAGATTTCTTTTCAGCACTGTAGCCAGGCTGACAGAGAGCCACAGCTCCATTGAGCCTTCTATTCCCTTAGCACTCAGTAGTAATGATTTTATGTGCTTTTTTAACGATAAAATTGTTACTCTTAGAAACAAAATTAATGACCTCTTGCCTTTGACCAGTATAGTGTTATCAACAGCTCCCGGAAACGTAAGTTCTAATATTACACTAGATAGTAAACTAGAATGCTTTTCAGCCATTAACCTTGAACAATTACATTCAATGATTCTCTCTTCTAAACCATCAACGTGTATGTTAGACCCAATTCCAACTAAGCTGTTGAAGGAAGTTTTTCCATTAATTAGCACTTCTTTATTAAATATTATGAATATGTCTTTATTATCAGGCTATGTTCCACAATCATTCAAAGTAGCAGTGATAAAACTGCTTCTTAAAAAGCACAACCTCAATCCAGAGGTTTTAGCCAACTATAAACCTATTTCTAATCTTCCGTTCCTCTCAAAAATTCTTGAGAAAGCGGTCGCAAAACAGTTGTGTGATTACTTAAAAAACAATGATTTATTTGAAGATTTTCAGTCTGGCTTTAGAACACATCATAGCACAGAGACAGCTCTGGTTAAAGTCACAAATGATATTCTAATAGCCTCAGACAAGGGACTTGTCTCTATTCTTGTTTTGCTCGATCTCAGTGCTGCATTTGATACTATCGACCATGATATCCTATTGCAAAGACTAGAGCACTTAGTTGGCATACAGGGAACTGCTTTAGGCTGGTTTAGGTCCTATCTATCTGAACGCTCTCAGTTTGTACGTGTTAACGATGAATCTTCCACGCAAACCAAAGTTAGCCATGGAGTGCCACAGGGCTCAGTGCTCGGACCTATTTTGTTCACATTATATATGCTTCCGTTAGGCAATATTATAAGGAATCATTCTGTAAACGTTCATTGTTATGCGGATGATACTCAACTATATTTATCAATCAAGCCTGATGAAATTAATCATCTAAATAAAATTCAAGACTGCCTCAAGGACTTAAAAACGTGGATGACCTTAAACTTTTTGATGTTAAACACGACCAAAACTGAAGTTATTGTACTTGGCCCGAAGAATCTACGAAACAAATTATCTAAAGACATACTAACTATGGATGGCATTAATTTGGCCTCCAGTGAGACTGTAAGGAATCTTGGTGTTATATTTGATCAGGATTTATCCTTTAACGCCCACATAAAATCAATTTCAAGGACCGCCTACTTCCATCTACGTAACATTGCAAAAATCAGGCATATCTTGCCTCAAAACGATGCAGAGAAACTAGTCCATGCATTTGTTACTTCTAGGCTGGATTATTGTAACTCTTTATTATCAGGGAGTACCAAGAAGTCAATCAAGTCGCTTCAGCTGATTCAAAATGCTGCGGCTCGTGTACTAACCAGCGTTAGGAAAAGGGACCACATTACTCCTGTTCTGGCTGCCTTACACTGGCTCCCTATAGAACACAGGATAGAATTTAAAATTCTTCTTCTCGCCTACAAAGCCCTTAATGGGCAGGCGCCATCTTACCTTAAAGAACTCATTATACCCTACTGTCCTACTAGGGCATTGCGTTCCAAGAATGCAGGGTTGTTGGTTGTTCCTAGAATCTTTAAAAGTACAATGGGAGCCAGAGCCTTTTCTTATCAAGCTCCACATTTGTGGAATCAGCTTCCAGTTTGTGTTCGGGCGGCAGACACCCTATCCGTTTTTAAGAGTGCGCTTAAGACCTTCCTTTTTGATAAAGCTTATCTTTAGGGCTGATTAGATTCAGCCCCTAGTTTTGCTGATATAGGCTTAGTTTGTCGGGGGACATCTTACTTCTTCCTTCTCTCTGTCTATACCCGTGTACTCTCATGTTCCGATTAACCCAGCTTCCCCAAATGTCTTTCTTTTTGGTGTCTATATACGCTGGGATCCGGAGTCATGGATGATCCTGCGGTCCTGTGTCCTGGATCGCGAGCGCTGGATCTTGAGTCGTGGCTGTGGTCCTGGATCATAGGTCCTGGATGGATATCCTCGTGGATTCATCTTCCTATTATACACACATGCATTTCCAAACATTTGGACTACCTATGTTGCAAATGTATTATCTTTTCAATTTACACACGGCATCTATTGCACGTCTGTCCGTCCTGGGAGAGGGATCCCTCCTCTGTTGCTCTCCCTGAGGTTTCTCCCATTTTTCCCTTTAAACTGGGTTTTCTTTGGAAGTTTTTCCTTGTACGATGTGAGGGTCTAAGGACAGAGGGTGTCGTATTGTCATACTGATATTCTGTACACACTGTGAAGACCACTGAGACAAATGTAACATTTGTGATATTGGGCTATATAAATAAACATTGATTGATTGATTGATGTGGGCCATACTCTAGTTGTGTCAAAGTGATGTGTGTGAAGTGAAACATCACTCAAACCATGTTCATCCCTCTTATAGGATCATAGCTATGTCTTGCCTGCTTCTCCTACTGCTCTTAAGGCCAGACTCAATGAAGCTTTAGCAAGAGTGGAGAGTGGAGAGCGAGAGAGGAAGAATGCCATGGCTAGAGAAAAGAGGGCAGAGACCACAGTGAGGAGTCTTTTGGGGGATTTGAGGGAAAAGAACCTCATTAATGAAGAACTCAAAGAGGCTTGATTTCTACTCCGGTAAGATGAAAGTAGCACTTTGAGATTCATGTACATCTTACTCTTACACTCTTTATTAAACTCCTTTGTTATTATATGAAGGGGACTTACAATCCTCATACAATTTCAGATCTTCAAATAGACTTGAAGGCAAAGCAGGGCCATGAGTACTCCAAGGACCACAGAGAATGTGCCCTCACACTCCATCTACATGGTCCAAAGGCATACAAATACCTCAGAGAGACTACAACAAAAAGGTAGTCTTAATGTTGTTCAATTTCATTTTTGGAAATTACGGTTGCAAGTACGTTAAATAGCTACTTCTCAATTTTTTTACAGGTGGCTGTGTTCGGTGGATGGCAAGCCTGGCCTGAACAAGATGATGCTGGATATGCTGGAGAGAAGATGCCAGGACGACCAGGCTAAATATGGATGTGTTTCACTCATGTTGGATGACATGGCCATCAGAAAACATGTGCAATATAATCCACATAACCAGTCAATGTCTGCTTTTGTAGACATGGGTGATGGAAACAATGAGACCGATGCTGCTACTGAGGCTCTGGTGTTCATGGTGGTTGGCCTACACGGACATTGGAAGGCTCCCATTGCATATTACCTGACGAAGTCTTTGTCACCTGAAACACAAAGGGTCCTAATCTAAATCTAAAATCTATCTAGGAAGAAGAAGGAAGAAAATAAGCTTGACCTCCTTCTTAAAATGTTTTTGTGTTGACTCTCAAATCTCCCGTTTTTATTTTGATGGTTTCCCAAAGACAAAGATATGAGAAAGAGGTTCTCAGTCATGCTTTGGAGGAGCCGCATGCACGGGGCATTCGGGTGTCATGAGCAACTTTGTGTAAATATGGTTTGGGCGGGGTGGTGTCATGTTCTTGTGTTTAACTTGAACATTTACATTTTTTATATAGATGTAGAAGTACATTTTCATTTGTTATGACATAGATATTCATTTTTACTGATATATAACTTCTGTCTATGTATAATGTATTATTGTTTCTTCATTTTTCAACTTATTAAAATAGCTGAGTATAGGCCTACACAATCTGCTTCTCTATCATATATAGACCATTAGTGTTTTTTTATGTGTGTGTGTATATATTATATATCGTGTGTCTTTTGCAAAATACCTATCATACATAACATAGGCTATCAAATACCAGAATATTCTATTGCTGTTAAGCCTACTATGAATATTAAAATACGCCGAATCATGTGTCCGGTATCATGCCTACATATATGACGTTTGCAGGATGTTTAATAAGAACGAGGGACTGCTGTGAACTCATCTAGAGACTCTGCTCCGTGCTCTGATGCTGCTGCTTTGTGAACGTGGACAACAGAGAAACATATTCTTCAGGACCAAAGTTGGAATTGAAATAAAAAAGGAAAGTGAAACTGCTCGTCACCCTCTCCCTCCGGTCCACATTAATACCAATGATCCCAATACGTATGATTGTATGAACTAAAGATCTTAAATCAATACAGATGTATTTATTATGAACGTTAGTCCTGAACATCTATCACTGTGTATATCACCATTCAAACATCTTTTAAAAGTTGAACAAACCCCACACAGCTCAGTAAAGACTGAAATGTTGACTTTATTTGATCATTTCAGTGAAAACTAACGTTCATATTTCTCTTTTTGATTATAATACTGATGAACGTTCAAAACAAAGCACTTTGTAACTTACCACCTATGTTTGAAAATGCTTAGGTGATCGGTTGTTTCCGTGAACGGCCGACTGTTGAGTGACGGCAAATGCTGCGGCTGCAATGCATTGTGGGGCAGCATTTTCTCCTCTCCTTTCGGTAAGGGATGTCCAGTGGTTCCTAAGCTGAAGGAGGTTATAAAGGAAGTTTGAAACCTCCTTTCCTTTAATTTAGAGAATTGGAACGGCACTTATCATGGCTGCCACTGACGTACTTCCGGGTCATTTCACTTGGTTAGGAAGGTTCCTAAGCTAAATGGACTATTGGAACGCAGCCCGAGCTGTCCGACTTCAGGCGAGCTTTTTGAGACCTCCCCCGGCTGCGATCGGCTATTCTCGTCTACTTTCGAAACAAGCCTAGTGAGTTGGCTTCTGCTGCACTTGCTGCACTCTCGTCAGCGCCCAGACGAGAGAGGGTAATGATACGCAGGAAACATGTGATTTACCAGTAACTTTAGACATCGTAACACAATTTGAAACGAGATTTTATTGTAGATTATACATTTTACTGATACCAATTATATAATATTTACTTTGTTTATTAAAAATAAAAATAAAAAATATTTTTTTTTGTATGTGGGAAGAGGGGGGGGGGGGCCTAGCGCCCCTATGGGCCGGCCGCCACTGGCTTTGAGTAAAGTTGGTGAATGTTTTCTAAATTGTGCGCATGTTTCGGCGAAGATGTTTTTTTATTTGCTTGTGTTCTGGCAGATTAGCTGCAGCAAGTTTCTCCTAATGGAAATGTGTTGGGTCGTTGTAGCTCGTTTGCACCTGCTGGCACTGGATGTTTCTCAAACACTAAAATGTAAATACAACAACCATCTGATAAAGCATGTCACTTCAGTAATAGGGATAACCCTTATATATGTTGAATACTTAATACTTTAAAATGATTTTACAAGCAAATATGTTGTTTCACATGTTATTCAAACATTATATAAAAGCCTTTGTCAGGTAGCATTTGATCACCTGTCAAGGCAACAGGAGCTGTAGCTCAATATAGTAAGACAGATTTATCACTTATATAATGGAACATGTCACATCAATTTCAACCACCCTTGCACTGGCTGCTCGTGTGTTTTAGTATTGATTTCAACCACAAAGCATGCTGGGTATATCCTGTTGTTCTTTCCCTTTATCTTATTCCTTCTGTGAGAAAGGAAAACCTGTGGTCCCAAAGTCCAGACGGAGTCCACTGAGGCAGAAGAGACAGACACTGCAGCGTTGTGAGGAACTGCCTGAGGAAGTAGTTTCCTCTCTGAAATCCGTTCTCAAAGACACTTGTCCTAGAGGCGCATTAATCATTGGTTTCTGTCGCAAAGCATGTGGAGCGACACCTGCTCAACAAGTCAAATGTGCTTGAAGTGAAAACATCGTACCAGAAAATATGTGTACTTCTCTCATAAAAACAAAATCAAAAGATAGTTTCTTCATAAAATGATAGTAAAAGTACAACATTGAGAGTTTTGTCTATATCTGACTGCCACAAGCAAGGATTACGTAACGTCTCAGCTAATAGGCTGTGGCTCAGTGGGTAGTGTGCTGGACCTCGAATCAGGGGATGGGAAGTTCAAACCCCATGCATGTTGTTGTGTCCCTGGGCAAGACAGATTGTCCACAGTACTGAATGTATGTAAGTCGCTTTGGATAAAAGCGTCTAAGAAATGTCATGTAATGTATTTTATGTTAAATTACTATAGAAAATAATGATTGAGATTAATCCAATGTGACTACACAGGAAACACGAAGCGTTGACTTTAATTAAATGTATTATGTCAACAGATTTCACACCATTGTATTAAAGTTAAAAGCAACAATATTACGTTTGAATGGGTTGAACTTAATAGTATTGCCTTCAACTGTTGACATAATATTTCATTAAAGTCAACCTTTCAGTGTTTTCAGTGTATGTACGTGCTTTCTGTCCCAAGCAAACGCAGCGGATGCTAATCAGTCATGTTTGTATACATTACTAACAGCAGCGGCATCTTTTACATACTAAGTTATTATTATGCCCTTTATGAACATTAAAGCATGGACACACGTCAAAGGCACACAATCCAAACAACAGAAGAAGGACCTTGTGTGTCCTCTAGAGCAGTGATTCTCAAACTTTTTTCAATCATGTACCCCCTTTGAAAAAATAATTCAGCCACGTACCCCTGATCAGCGCACAAACAATTTGTTATGGACAGAATGCCTATAAGAAGAGGTACAGTGCTGCTGCACCATCGGAGTCTGATTTATTAAAACAACAACATTGTAACTGAGAAACACGTAAATGCTACATTTCAAATGTTTACAATCCATCACTAAATTCATGGCAAACCAATTTCAACATCAAGCAACAACACTAAGACGACATTAGTTGCATTGAACTGATCTTTTTAATAAGTTGTTCTATAGTGAGAAACATGGGCTCGAGCTTCACTGAGGACCTTTGTCCTTCTGACAGCGAGGCACCTGCAGCTATTACACTTTGCGTTTTGAAATATGTGACCTGCTCCATCGAAAGCAGTCGCATTGACTCGAAGACACATTTTGAGTTGTGTTGGAAAGAGGAGATTCCTAGCTTTCTAATGATATCAGGATTGTTGTTGTACTCCAAATATTAAGCGAAATATGTCACATTATATAACGACTGTCACCGAGTCCTCATTTTGAGAAAAAGGCCTTCAAAGTTTCCTCTTCTCTGGAATCCATCGATCTGATTGGCTAGTGGAGCAAATCATCAAAATACTACGGAGGGAAGATATTTCCGTTTGGAGGGGAAGCTCGCGAGAGAGTGTGTATATACCATAAGTGTATACGTGTGTGTGTGTATTTTTGCGTGTGTGTGTGTTGTGTTTGTTTCCCGGGGAAAACCCTCACGAGAAACACCGGCTGTTGTTACGCCTGCTGTGACGTTAAGTTACTCCGTGCTCCGCTTGTAATTATGCCGAAGCTTCAAAGTTGTATTTATCATCTGAATTTGCCGAAACAAGTTTAATATTCTGAAAGCCAAGACTCTGTTTAATTTAAATCAGATGAAAACAAACGGTAACGGACCCTGCCGTGTTATCTATGATTACTTTACTCTTACGTTCATAATGTCAGCCGGAGGGAGGGGGGCGGCGCTGCGGAAGAGCAGAGTGCGAGTGAGAGCTGTCTTCGTCCCTTCACAAGCTTCAAACATGTATTTATCGTGATTTTGGAAATAAAAGTTTCATATTCTGAAAGCCAAGACGTTGTTTGTTTAAAATCAAACGAAACACCCGAACCTCGAACAAATATTTTTTTACGTAAATCCACGTTTATTTTGAAATGAGCCGTTGCGACTTCCGACTGATTTCGATAGAGCGGGTCACATATGTGTAACTCTAGTCTGTTAATATAAAACCCACACTGCTCAAACTTCGTTACTTTTCCTAAAATTGGTATATTTATCTTTTTTTTTTAACATAAAATAAATCTCACGTACCCCCTGCAGTACTCCAACGTACCCCTAGGGGTCCGCGTATACCCCCATTTGAGAACCACTGCTCTGAGTTCTGATCATGTGCATGAGGCAGAACTCACACCAACAACACACTGCATGGAACATGGAGAATATAGAAAACAGAATTATTCGTTTTGAAGCTTCACACATGAATAGCCTTGTGTGATCATTAAATCATCTTTTATTGTCTTTATTGGACTCAAATGGAAAACGGTCCAGCTGTTTGAATTGTATTTATTTCCTTTTGTTCGATTCAAGTTGATAAAAGACATATTGTATGATGTGTGAATGCAGCCTAAGTACAGCGAGGACATTAATAAACACCGACACATTTCTAATTTATGGTTAGTAATATATAATAAAGCTATAGCAGCTATACCTCCTTCTCATAAATCTGCACAGGGTTATATTTGAAGTTGTCAGCGGAAAACAGATGGCTGATCTGAGACCATCCGTCATAAGTGGACACTTTCCAGAGATTGCTCTTTACCTAAAGAGATCAATGTATTCTTAAATTCAACATGCGTTCCCCCCCGGTGAAGTGCCGGAACACCAGCTTCTCTGCTGCCGCTGTACGGTCATTACAGGGGGGGTAGCTCATTCACTTGTTATTTTCCATGGAATGCTTTTAACGGACAATAAATCCATAACATCATTTCATCTGTGGAAGCCGTAATACTGTAACAAGCACGACCAATCATCTGAGCCGGCTAAAGTAACTGCCTGTCAGCCTTCCATCGGGGCACAAACTTATCTCGCCCTCATTGGTCATGTGCGCGTTCGTGTGTGTTGGAGGAGGGGCTCTAATGCTACTGTGGCGGTGTGGGTTTCATGTAGGTACTCTCGGTTTGCTGACAACGCCACCTGGGGGAGTTTCGCCCCCAGGAAATTACTAAAAACTAAAGTTATACACTTTCATAAAAGGCAATCAGGTGGGGGGGATGATGACCAGAGGTGGGGAGAGTGGTTACGGCGTCCCAACTTTTACAGCTGCCACAGAGCCCACCAGGAAGGGAGAATGTTTATGGCACCCCTGGAAAGTGGTTTAAAATGACTGGTGAATAGCCTACTTAAGTTGATTGCATTAAAAGTTATCTTTTAATGCAATCAACTTAAGTAGGCTTACATACCAGCCTGTGCGGCCAGTTGCAGCCACAGAGCCCACAGGGAAGGGAGAGAGAGACCCAACAACCCCACGGCCAAATCCCACTGTGACATTAATAACAGTCAGTACACCAGAGGAACCAAGCTGAAGGTGAGAACACGGCAGACAACGGCAACTCACCAATAGTTGCAACACTACAAGACCGGGAACCTCCGGAGCCAATCCTCCTCAAACGCACCGGGCGTCAGCTGCGCTAAAACAGAGTAGTGTCAAGCCGGGTGTCGCTCGTGCCCATGAATAGATGACAGAAATGCAAGAGGTTTTACCTGTCTGGTAGAGAGTGTGATGCGCGAGCTGCCACGCCAAACAATCCACGCGGCCACATTCAAGGAGAAGCGGAGGGGGAGGGAGCAGATTTGTCTCCACTTAAATAGCAGGTGCGCAAAATAGCAGGTGCGCTGGCATGGGGCCAAGCAGCGTCACAGAGGGAGGAGACGTGACGTCCGGTCACATCACGTTCACACCGCTTCGCTCTAGTCGCTCGAGTTTCACCGCGGCTGCCAGCTGTGTTTACTCGCATCATTCAAACAAGACGCGCTGGCTCGGGAGCTACAACTACAACAAAATGAACATATTTTACCGTGATTTAATTGTAATACACGTTTCTAAATGATGAAGTAACAACACACTGATACCGGTTAGTAAAAACCATGAATTAATGCTTTGACAAGTCTGCAGACAGACGGCAGAGAAACACCTTTTAGAATGCGTGTTTTCTGAATGGAGATCGGCTAAGCTAATGTTGTATATGCTCCGACCGTCCACACTCACAGCAACGGCCTACAGACATAAATAAACCAGCGACTGTATTCTCCATGACACAGGCAGTCTGTGGTTTGTACTTGCTTAACTTCTGTCTAGTTTCTGAACAGATATGAGGAGCTGTGAGCTCTGAGTGCTAACTGCTAACAGCTAACGGCTGATGTTTTCTGGTTGAACGTCAGTGACGGCAGGCTGAGATCCTCACCGCTGATTGGCTTCCGCGAGAACGCGTCATGTGAATTCGACACCCGAGTTGAAAAAATGTAACTCTCGCGTTTGACGCGGCCCCCTTCAATCGCCTCAATCGCGTGATTAGCGCCGCGTCCACCGTTTCATGCGCGCCGTCGGAGCGAATTCGCGTCTGATCGTGTCTCTGCATTGACTTTACATGTAATCGCACCGCCCCCAAACGTCGCATCGCGTCCGGTGTGAACGTAGCATAAGGAAGTCTGAAGGAAGGGGCAGATTTTGTTTAAGCCGTGGCGCTGTAAAAAGCACCATCTCGTGCCCTCGTTGGCAGAGATGGGGTCGTTACTAAAAAAAAGTAATATATTACATATTACTTTAAAAAAAAGTAATATATTACACTACTTCGTTACTCTCTACATAAAGTAACTCGTTACTTTACTCGTTACTTTACTCGCAGGGCCGGCCCGCCCCTCCCTGCAGGCAGATCACGCAGACTGCTAAAGTTTCAAATGTTCTCTTTAGTTCAGTTTCCATTGTCGCATAAGACTGATCCAGATCCTGAATGTTTTCCTATCTGACCGTGGCTGTCCTCTGTCTCCTGCTATCTGACCGTGGCTGTCCTCTGTCTCCTGCTATCTGACCGTGGCTGTCCTCTGTCTCCTGCTATCTGACCGTGGCTGTCCTCTGTCTCCTGCTATCTGACCGTGGCTGTCCTCTGTCTCCTGCTATCTGACCGTGGCTGTCCTCTGTCTCCTGCTATCTGTATATTTTGCGCAGTCTATCTCTGCTCACGCTGTTGCGTCAGCGTGTTCTCCTGCGTGTTGGCCATGTGTTGCACTGGAGCCAGACTTCAGCCGAGCACGTACGAACTGTGCATGCGTTAGTGGCAATAACTCTCCTTACCAGCAGGCGGCGGTAGTGTGTATTCGTCATTCAAAACAGGCAACAACCGGAAAACAGAGAAGAAGAACTACGTGTGTGTGTGTGTGTGTGTGTGTGTGTGTGTGTGTGTGTGTGTGTGTGTGTGATATAAATAAACAACAGCTATGTGCGTTAGCTTCACCTTAGCATGTGTTCTTTGCAGGTGTTTGTTGAGGTTTGATTATGACTGATTTTAGAAAGTAACGAAGTAACGCGTGTCGGGGCGATGTTAGTAACTGTAGTGTGATTACTGGATTATAAAAGTAGCGCGTTACACTGCTCCGTTACCGACAAAGTAATATTATTACCAACTCTGCTCGTTGGTCATGTGCGCGTTCGTGTGTGTTGGAGGCATAGGTTGGAGGAGCGGCTCTGTGAGGAAGAGGCAGATTTTTTCCGGTTGTGTATTTTCAAATTCTAGCGCACTCGAGCCGGTTTCTCCAAAATTACATACCTTTAAGCTTTGAGTTTCTACCGCTTTATTCCTCCAAAGAGTTGTTTCTGCAACACTTGTGAAGAAGCCAGGAGCAGACTTGCTGCCCGGGGACGTTTGGTTATTAATAATAATAATAGTAACACAAATCATAAAGTACAGATCCCATTTATTAGTACAACTATAATACACTATTACAATTAATTTAAATGAAATGTAACTATATTTTTATTTATTTAACAAATATTTACTCATATCTGTGAATTTGTGAATTTAATGTTACAACTTTTGCTATTATTTTAATCTGAAAACGTCTGTTTTGGAATTAATAAAGCTTTATTTGATCTTATAAATCTAAATCTAAAGGAAGGACACTTTTTGGATCAAATATAAAGTAGAAATACAACTGAGTTTTGAACTTGCACTTTTACTTTATATCTATATATACCTGCAAATATCAATGTGTTCATGAATGCAGTTCAATTCCCCCCCAGGTGAAGTATATGTTTCGTGCATACATGTAGGACAGGGGGGTCAAACTCAAACACACAGTGGGCCGACATAAAAAATGGGTACTAGTCGAGGGCCGGACTGGTTCAATGTTTACTGCAGAACTTATTGAAATGAACTTGTTGCACATATTAAACCTGGAACTAACAAAGCTTCAATTATGGCCTATAAAAACAACATTAAATAATCAGTTGCATTTATTTCTCATGGCTCTATCTGCAGCTTCTCAGAGTCATTTCTTATGAGTACATTTCTCCACAGGCCAACAACAGCTTCAACAAAACTATTCCCCTCAAAGAGAAACCAAACATGCCCTGCTGTCGTGAGAGAGAAAGTGCAGAAGGAAGCATCCTTTGAACTCAGGTTGCTGCTCTGGGATGCTAGCTCAGATACTTGGCATCTCATCTTGGGAGCAGGTCATCAATGTTTGGGCTCTGAGCGGAGGAGACCCTCAGGATGGATTGAAGGTGCAATATACCGGCGGGCCAGATCTAATAGCAATCAGAAATGATCCTGCGGGCCGAAATTAAATCCACCACGGGCCGAATTTGGCCCCCGGGCCTTGAGTTTGACACATGTGGCCTAGGAGGATGTACAAAACCACCAGCTTTCCTTCTGCTGCTTTACGGCCATTAAGCTTCATTCCTCCAAAGGGTTGTTTCTGTGGGGAGCGCTTGTGAAGAAGCAAGGAGCAGAGTCTGTGCCCGGGGACGTTTGGCCTGGTCTGTCATGTTTGTGGAGGAAGAATGAAAGCTGGGGACATACGCTCGGCCCAGTTCAACCATATGCCCGTTCCGCTACGGCTGTTTCCCAACAAACTGCATCGCTTTAGCCCAACAAGTCTGTCTGGCAAGGCTGCTTGGAGCTGGATTCATGTGGACAGTCTCTGTGCCCGTGACAGAGTCTGCGAGGCAGAGGTCGGAGAGAAACGTCACTTTATATTGGAATGACTGTTTTATTATAATGATTTCAAACAGCCGTGTAATTTAGCTCAGATTGAAGCATAAATACAATCATTAAAGATGTGATGTATTAATACTTCATCAGTATATGTGTGTGCTTGTGACAGAGTCTGTGAGGCAGAGGTTGAAGAGAGACTTTACTCTATATTTGAATTAACACTGTTTTATTGTAATGATTTCAAACTGCTCAGATTGAAGCATAAATATAATTATTTAAGATGTGATGTATTAATACTTTATTGTCAGATCAAGACGGGATTTATTCTTGCATGACAGCTGCTCCATTTGCAATATAAACAAGGGAACACAAATGTAAAGACGACATATTCTGCTCATGTTCCGGTTCATATTAGTGTGTTTAGCCTCTGGGACATGTCTCCATGCTTTAATGTTCTCATACTGCCTGTGCTGCAGCACCTCTTTTCACCCTCTGTCTGAAACCAGAGCCCAGTCTGCTCTGATTGGTGAGCTCTGTTGTGATTGGTCAACCGCTTAGTGATGTCCCGCCCCTTAACCTAGCACGTACAATGTCTTGGAACGCTAGCCAATAGGAACGCACGTGTCCCGGAAGTAAGCGAACGAGCTGAGGACCAAAATGCAGAACACGGGAAACCAGGGATAGTCGGTAACCAGCTTTATTGAAGGCAATAGGCTGGTAGGAGACAGGCGAGGGCTCCAGGAGAAAGCAGGACGGGAGTCGCAGGTACAGACCGGGTCAGGGAGCAGGCGAGGCAGGCTGGTCAGGGACAGGCCGGGTCGAAACCGGGAGAGCAATCTGGAGGGTAATGCGGGAAAGACTGGCATGCTGCAAAGTACGATCTGGCACTGAGGTGAAAGTGAAGTGGGCCTGAATACTAATGGAGCTGATGGGTGTACCAGAGTGAGAGAGAGACAGGGTGTGACTTCCAGGTGACTAAGGAATGTGAATGCAGAAGAGTGAGAGAGAAAGCAGACTGGGACAGTGTGAACACACATTTTACACAATGTAAGCCTTTGCAGACCATTTACATGCACTAAAAACCTATAACGCACTACAAGAAAGGGAAAACCCCAAAACGCACTATGTGGCCTCTTTAAAGCATGCTAAGATGGCAGAGGCACGTCCTCTTACACGTCCTCTTTAAATGGATTTGAACATATCGACTTCAGCGATTGTTAGATTAAATATGACCTTTATTCTGTAACTAACTCTAACGGACTTTTTGCTAGTAGTAATTTGCAGTTGGAGACATCCAGCCCAATTGAGGTTTATGCGACAGTATCTTCTTCCAGCTGCGGGAAACACAATGTCCTGATATCCAGGAGAGGCTCCAGCTGCAACCCAGTGAGCTGGCTGTCCTCCATTATTCAGAGTCTCTGGATCTGCGTCTCCAGAGGACCCGCAGGCAGAGCCTCTGCTCCCCGGACGGAAAGCAAGTCAATGCTGTCACTGAAGCACAATCATCTAGATCCTGTCAGGGTGACATTTCACACACATATATATATATATATATATATATATATACACTGTATATATATATATATATATATATATACAGTGTATATGTGTACAGTATAGCATTTTGAACACATTGAGAAATAGACGTAAAAGTAAACGTCTTTGCACCCACACTTTTTCTATATAGATCCAATTCTAATAATATTAAAATAACAATAATAACGCCAATATTATTGTTATTATTATTATGAATATGTTTTAATTATTGTTTGTTTTAGTCTTTATCACGTCTTTAAAGACCAAAGGACACTAACAATAAAAAGAAAATATCAAAGCATAGATTACAACTTTAGGGTGGTGGTGGCGAAGTCGATAGGGACTCGGATTGGCAACTGGAACCAGTTCAAGTCCCGGAAAGACCAAGTGCTACCGAGGTGTCCCTGAGCAAGGCACCGTTCCCTACACGGCTCCCCGTGCGCTGTTCATAATGGCAGCACACTGCTCCTAACACTAGGATGGAGAGAAACCGTTTCGTTACATACGTAGTACCTGTACAATTATAAATTGAATCTTCTTCTTCTTTAATATTACTATTCATTTCAAATAAAAGTAGCTTTATGTTCATTAATGTAACTAATGTATTAACACTCTATGTTTCAACTATTTCTTTTGTATTTTGTATTTATACTACCTTCTATTTTATTATTATTTGTATTCTTGTTATCCTTGTGTGAACTCTATCTGTCCTAATCTGAATGTTGGGATTAACAGTTTTGAACTTGATCTTTCAATACATGTAAATACATTCATTACATGTATATTCTAAATGTATTTGATCTATTACTATTATTATATGTATGTGTACGGCCTTGTGTTATCCTTTATTGAAATCTAGCGGTCATATGCTGAATTTCCATGTAAGGGATTAATAAAGTTGTTTCGTATATAAATCTGAATATACTCACATGCAGTAAACCATTATAATATTTGAGTCCATGTACTGAAAACTCTTTCCTTTTGAACCCTTCTCTTGGCAGCCTACAAATGCTTTTACATGCGAGGCTGAATCATTCCCCTCTCACTGCCGCACATCCACATCCCACTATCAGTGAAAGCTGTTTTCTATCAAATGCAACCCTGAAATTGAGTATGCATGAGCACTGCCCGGACTGCCAGGCACTTGGCAGGAAATCCTTTTCATATTCTTAAGGGATGCTATTCTCCGAGTGTCCCATGGCTCTGTGCACAAATCCCCCCCCACCCCCCCCCCCTCTCACTTCCAGCCTTTGGCTTTCTGCTGCTGGATGCAATGCCCAGGGTGAAGCTGCGTCAGTGTGTTGTTCACGTGTTGGCCAGTAGGGGGCACTGTGACTTTGTGTGATCTGTTGATTTCCGCCTGCAGTGAGAGTGGAGTGGCCTCAGCTAAATTATATCTGTCTTCTCCCGGGAGCTTTCAAGGCTGGGAAAAAGTCACTGTGTTTGCTGATGATAATGCAATTAATTAAAGAGCCAATCATTTTAGCCCAGCACGTCTGCATTTGATTTGGACTTGTGACACTTTGCTGTGTGTCGTCGTGGCGTGTCTCCGCTCATCATCAACAAACCGATTTAGTTTTAGTTTCCTCGGTGACTGACCCACCCAATGCAAATCATGTTTTTTTTTGTTATTATCCATTTTGATATGTACCGTGCTGCATAACAAGAAAGGAGGAGAACAAACAAAACCCTCCCGTTGTTGTTTCTCTGCGTGCTACTTTTAAATTCAGTTTCCCTTCCTCTTCGAGTGCATTGCTGAGGCTTAATGTCTGTGTGTTTACTGTAGCCAGGGGCAGCTCGAGACCCTGCTCCCCTGCCAGATAAAGACCTATGCTGCCATTAGATTTGCGGTGAGGTTGCACACGCAAAGCAAATAGATGAGCAGGACAAAGATAGGCAAAGAGGAAACATGTGGAGATGAAGGCAGGCAGGGACTCCAACCAGCGAGTATCTGAGGGAATGAATGAAGACAGTTTGGTCCCAGATCTCCTGTAATGCTTTAGCTTCTGTGCTCCATGTTTACAAGATGGATAGCATGACAAGGCTTTGGTAAAAGGGAGGCGGTGCAAAGCATGTGTGCATAGAACAGCATGAGTGTGTGAGTGTCCAAGTGATGGGGGCACTGGCGTGAGATCCAGTCCGTGTGAATATTCGCATGGCTTTCTGCATCTCAGAAGAGACGGAGGAGAGGAAGAGTGAGGGATAATAAGACGGTTGGAAAGAGAGGGAGGAAGGAGAAGTAGGGAAGAGTGAGGGATAATAAGACAGTCGGAATGAGAGGGAGGAAGGAGAAGTAGGGAAGAGTGAGGGATAATAAGACAGTCGGAATGAGAGGGAGGAAGGAGAAGTAATACAAATCGTACAGAAATGCTGCTGGCGGTTTCCTTTCTCTCTTGCTTCCAGCCAGGGGAAAAATCATGTAAGGTACTCTTGCACAGACTAAAATATGAACTTGGTGTGTGCCTGATTTTTCTTTCGTTCGGTCCACAGGGACCTCACTCGCTCTCCGCTGAAGCAAAGTGCAGGCAGTTTGTAAACCATACACAGTGAAGTATCCAGAAGGACCGAGTTTCAGTGTAAAACTGTTTCTCTGACTGACTGATTATCCACAAACCAAAAGTACACACTTTGGCTCACTGTATTCACGCTGAGAAATTACCATTTGTCTAAAAACAACATTGCTTATTTTCTTTGCTTGAAAATAAGCAAAATTGAACAACTAGAACGTCTAGACTTCTGTTTGTCCTGGTACAAATATGGCTGATGATCACAGGGTTAGGGGGGGGGGTGTAACAGCAGCTGTAGGCATTTAAGTGGAAGTATTGAATTCGTATTTTTGTTTGCGTCCGCCTTTGCAACACCAGCTTCTTCTGATGTGGCTGTGATTCGTCAATCAGGGATCATGGGGCTTGTTGCCCTGGCAACTCCAACGTCGGCTCATTTGTACCAAGTCTGTGAGAGGCCTCTTTTTTTCTGAGAGGCACTTTCCATCAGCTTTGAATATTAACAGCTGGAGCAAAAATTGGCTTTGAAAGTGAATGTGCCTGTTGCACTTTTATTTTTTTAATAATGTGTTGTAGCAAACAACAGGCTGGTGACACAAGGCCAACTAAACATAGGAGCATATATCCAGAGATTTTTTTAATAGGTTTTTGATGTTCAACAAAACCATTAAATCAATTTCTCATTTCAAGCATGGGGTTCATTTCTTAGCTAAAATACATTCATGAATATTCCCTTTGTGAGAAGAATAAAGGAGTTCTGAAATAGCTACTGTGGCTTTATTATCAGACACAGGCTAATGCTAGCTAGCTACCTAGTAAAGCTAATGTTAGCACAATGCTAGATGAGTTGTTTGAAATAATGTCTAGCTATCAGCCATCACTTTAGCCCATTCAAAAATGGCAACTGTTGCCAGCAGCTTTTATCAGACACAGGCTAATGCTAGCTAGCTACCTACCTAATAAAGCTAATGTTAGCACAATGCTAGATACGTTGTTCGGAATATTTTCTAGCTATCACTTTAGCCCATTAAAATGGCTACTGTTGCTACTAGCTTTAATCAGATACGGGCTAAAGCTAGATAGCTACCTAATAAAGCTAATGTAAACACAATGTTTGAGTTGGTGCAATTTCTAGCTGAACGTTTTACCGGCTAAAATAGCAACTGTCGCTAGCAGATTAATCAGATGCCGGCTAATGCTAGCTAGCTTTCTAATACAGCAAATGTTAGCACAATGTAAGATGAGTGAGAGGGAAAGCCAGTTGACACTCTTATGTTTCAAGATATGTTACTTTAAAAAAGAAAATGCACTTTACACAAGACAAAGGCTAGCTGCATTCCCAAAGTTAGTTATATTTGAAAAATAAGGCTATTGTTTTGTTCCAAAAGTGGTTTAGCTTAGCCTGGATGAGGATATGGTTGGTGAACAAGACATCTTCACATCTCATACAGTATGCCAACCCAGTTTCACGGCATTTCGTGTTATAGTCACAAAATGTAATCTATTGATTCGTGTTCACCAACACGATTATCCCATTTTTTTTTCGTGTCACACAGAACGATTTTAAAAGCAATGTAAATCATAACAAATTAGAAGGAAAAAAAGATTTTTCAAAATACAGATTTCAGTATTCTGACACAGAACTATTTTAAAAGCAATGTATTTATATTGGTAGTATGTTTCGTGCCTGCACCAAATAATAACAAATTAGAAGGAAAAAAAGATTTTAAAAATACAGATTTCAGTCTTCTGAGGCTCTGAGCCCCATTTCTTTTCCTCGCGGGCGGCAAAAAAAGTCAGACATTATACAATTAAAAATAATAATCGTGGCTTGATATTGAGTAAGAAAATGTTTTTATGAACCACACAGCTTCCGGTCTTCCAAGACCCGACCGGACAAAAAGACGTGGTGCCAAGCCAAGCACTAGGCCCTGGGTAAATTAAGAGGCTGATCTGGGGCACTTTTGTCCACTTTCCCTGGTGCTAGAAACTCAAGTCAGGCATCCCTGGAATCATCTCAGAGAGCAGATGATCAGTGGGGCCTTCTTTTTACTGAAACATGATGTTTCTATGTATATTTCCATTGAAAATGCTAACCGCTAGCCGCAAAGCTAGCATCGCAGCCACTGCTCCGTTTTCGAAGACTTTGCACACGTTATTCACAAACATTTTCACACACTAGGAGTATGGCAGTACTTTAATTCGCTTCGTCTTGATCTGTAGATGTGATTTGATGTGTCGTGTGTCCCCCAAAAATAACAATCAACAGACATAATTATGTAAATAACCCAATTTGTGTTCTGTGAAACGGAAAAGGATTTTACATTGTTTTTGTTACTTTTCGTTGCAGTGTCTTAAATGTAATTTAGGTTAACTTCCTGTTTGAAGTTGTTCCTATGGAAACAACATCACTGAGAAAAAAGTAATATCTTCTACATATAATAACGGACAAAGTAAAGAATGAAGTGTAGGCTATGTTTAAATGTTCGGAATTTGACCGTGTATGGTGGTCCTCTTGAGTTGCCGTACAGCCAATGGCATATTTTTTTTACAAGTTTTTCACAAACATTTTCACACGCTAGGAGTATAGGAATACTTCAATTCGTCTGTAGATGTGATTTGCCTGCGAGTACCCCTGGGTAAATTACCGTACAGCCAATCACAATGCGTATACAATGCGTGACGTCATTGGTAAGAGACGGCCCCCGACAGTGATGTACCTGAACGCGTTCAATGAACGATCGTTCATGAACGCGTTCATATTTTGGGCGAACGTGAACTGAACGTACTGTATTTCCGCTAGATGAACGTAATTGAGAACGCGTTCATTCTCAGCGCTGTATAACGGCGTTCAAAAGTGCGTTCATTCTCAGCACTGTATTATATAACGGCGTTCAAAAGTGTGCCAGATTTCATATGCCTTTCAGCCGAAAACCCAGTTAAAACACACCGTAAACAGGCTTCAAAATGCCTGTGACGCGTACGCGCCTGTCACCCCTGGCTGTCGCACTAAAATATAAATATACTAAATATATCAGACTCCTCACAACAAACAATGTGGAACCGCGGAACCGGCGAGCATTGAATGAATGAATGAATTAGTATGGACGAAGCCGAGAGCAGCTGCAGCAGCACTCGCTCAGAGTGAGACTCTACGGCAGGGGTGGGGAACCTCCGGCCTCTGTCCGTATACGGCCCGCGAGACAATTTGGTACGGCCCTCGAGGTAATTTATAAACACACGCAAAGAATAAAAAAATGAAAGAAATCTAGACCGCAAAAAAATTAAACAAGCTAGTGCCTGTTTTTCCTGGCCAAGGTCAGGGTCCTTGAACACAACACGAGCCTAACGTGTCATCACGTGGTATATGTCTCGACTGACAGGGGTGCAGTTCTGACGGAGAGCACCAGAACGCCACTCCAGAACTTCAGAAATTGCAGTACCGATAAGTCCATACACATGCCGCAGTTTCTGCGTGTCTGTGTCTTTAGTTGAAAGCCCAGTGGCGATCTGTTCATCCGTCATACTGATCAGACAGTCAATAACTGTGCTGTTATCATTAGCATCTGGTTAGCTAGCTATGCTAACGAATATAAGAAGCGTTGTCTACAACCAGGGAGGTAAAGGCACATCTTTATATGATCATTATAGTTATAAAAAAAACAAGAGAATAAAGTAAACAGGTATAAAATACTATATGACAGTTATTAATAAAGAAGAATACAGTTTCAAAGGGGAGTGATTTGTCAAATATCCATAAATTAAAAGAAAATCTGCTGACAGTTGTGTTTGGGTGTTGAGAGATGTGTCCATAGATCTCCTAATGTTGCTCTCATAGTGCAAACAATCTTGCCAGGGGAGCATGCCCCCCGGACCCCCCTAGAGGAGGTTAGGTCCCCCCCACTTAAATCATGTTCACATGGATAGGAAACTAAATACATTTGCACACATCTTGTGTCCATATCTTTCTGTTTTGGTGGTCACGCCACACCGTGCACGTGCATGCATACGTGAGTCATGGTGAGATATCTGGATTAAGAGGTTGCTTTTTCTTTGCACAGAATGAAATGAATGGGCTGTGATTTTAGTTTTTTTAAGCAGAGGTCAATAACTTGTACGGCCCTCTGAGGATATTGTAAACATTTAAATGGCCCATTAACATCGTACAGGAGACAAATAATAGCTTGCAGCAACGTATTGAAAAAAGAACTATGAACTATAAATTAGTTCATTTTTGAAACCATGAACTTTAGTTCAACATTTTGAATTATGAACTATGAACTGAACTAGTTCATTTTAAAATGTGTGAACTGTGAACTGAACTAGTTCATGTAGAAAGTGAACTTTCCCAACACTGGCCCCCGAACACATATGGTACCGACACAGGCACGAAACACACTACCAATAGAAATACATTGCTTTTAAAATTGTTCTGTGTGACACGAAAAAAATGGGGAAAATCGTGTTGGTGAAGACTGCTGTGAGACTGGGTTGCATATACATCAGCACCAATGAACAGTTTCTGCACAGTGGGGTTAAACTACTTCTATTAATTGCGAAAAGAGCTTTTAAGTACATTACATCAGGTACAAAATCCTCCATTTAATGCTCAGTAATATAAGCTATTTAGCTGGTATTGTTTGCAGCTAATTTACAATCAGTACAACACACTGATATTCATGTTACAATCGTATTAACAGCTCTTTGGTTAAACAAATGAAACTAAGTGGTACCTGTTGAAAGTCTTTTTTTTGTCATTATCCACTTTCCTTTTATGTGAACATTGAGAAGCAGCCAGTAATAGGAGGTAGATTTGTATTGTTCAGTTTGGCTTTATCCATCTGATTTGCCCTGAAATCGGTTTTGCACAAAAGCACAAATACCTTTTCCAATTGTGGCAATAACATTTTTACTATAACGTGTTGCATTAAAGGCGAGAAAACATTATTTGCATAACATATTTAACTGAAAATACTTATTCAGGAACATTCAGGGGGATATATCATCACCTTGTGTTATGTTTGCAATGCAGATCGTTGACATTCGGTCTGGCAACTGATGCTTTGTTCGTTATTCTCGCGTCCAGCAGAGAAGCTTTAAAAGTAAGGAGACCAATGGAGTCTCTGAGAAGGTTCAAATGGGTACTTTAATTAAAATGGCACGGTAATGATACAAGCAGAAGATGGTTCAGAGAGAGAAACAGCTGTGTTCTCGAGAGCGAAGAAAAGAGAGCGAGAAACACACTTTCAGCTGTTAAATATCCTCTTCTGGCTCCTCTCCGTGGGCCCTCCACCTCTTTAATGTCCGTTATTGCGCATAACAGAGGATTCAGACATTGTACATTCAATGTATAACTAAACACGCCTTTCCTCCTCATACTTTCATGACTTTTCATTTATTGCATTTTAAACGTTGTAATCAATACTTTAAAAATATTGGAAATACTTCGCGGCAGTTATCATTTCCGGTAGTTCCGGAAGTTGTCACATGCTACCCACGTCTGTAAACAAAACGTATTCAAATAAACTGTACCTTCATTAATGTTCAGCAATAATAATATCTCGACGTCTATAGTTGTAGTGTTGAAATCAGTAGGTTTCGGTGTGCAACACTCCGTGTCATATCGCTACTAAATTCACCTTTATAGGAAATGGAATATTAGCCACATGCTAAATGCTAACCGGAGATGAAGGATTTTCAGAATAAAAGCTTGACAACTTGTTGTGCGCGAGAACTTCAGTATAAAACAGCATTTAAACTGACGGTATGTTTAAACTAAATTATGCCGTCAAAACATTGATTTTAATTTCTAACACAACACAAGTTATTTAGTGCTACTTAGTCCACACATAAGAATGCATTTATTTCAACGGTACGTCTAGGTTTAAATCAGATCCAATCTTACCCTGCTATATCAACAATCTAGTCATTAGTTTACAGATCAGAGAAGACAGATGTGAAAGACTGTTGATGCTCTAATTCAAACACTTCTGCTTAATTAAATTATCTCCAGCACTTTCAGGTAATTTAAGCTCTCGTTTTACCTTCAATTCTGATCTGACTACAACAGCAGGACAAACCCTTTAGCCATTTTTCTTTTGATAATGTCCTGATAAAAGCAATATACCGAATTTTTCCATTTCAATTACCGTGATTTTGTTTTAGGGGGAAATCATGTGGACTAATTTTTCCCCTGGCAGCGTTGGTAATTTACTTTCTCGTCTTGGTTCACCGCAGCGGAATGAACTCAGGAAGCAAGTACAAACTCAAATGTCCTGGTGATTATATAGTTGAAGCTAATGGGAAATCTTCAATTTCAAGGCTCTTTGTGTATGTCACTCTCCATTCAAATAAATACATGCATTTAGTGAGCCATTTGGAGAGAGTGTTTTATAATGTACTGATGGAGCAATATCATTTTGAAAAGGTGCATTTCGGCTTCGTTATCAAGAGGAATTGGTGAAAAAAAACCTTAAATTAGCTCTGCTTTATCAGCTCAGCCAGTCGCTTGTGAATTGTCCGATAGGGCTGTGTGAAATTCAACAAATATGTGTACGACTTGCCTGGAATATGAAGTCTTAACAGGGGATGACAATGGTCACACAGCGTGAATGTGTCTGTGAGGAAATTGTTGTGAAGTAAACAGTCACGCAACAATTTGCACAGACGAATTAAGCTCGGCAGTAAACATGATCGCAGCATGTAAAACGTGTTCTGATGTGGACATTTCAAATGTGAAGCCTAAAACACTGAAAACAGGCCTGAATATATGTAGATATAGATATAGATAGATGTTTACTATCAACCTCTTGAGGTCTATCCAGTGCTGACGGGGTTTTAGGCTTCATACCAAGACAATGCATGATATAGTGGTTTATTGCTAAGTATCAGCGAATGCAAAGGAGGCTTTTGTTTCCTAAGCTGCTGTCACTAATGTACGGACATGGTGAAAAGAATATCCTGTATACCATGGCACGTTACTGCAGCATAGGTGAGAAACACAGCTTTATGGTACACAGTGGGAGCTGTGGACAGACCCGTTAATGTAGCTGAGGTCATTGTTCGTAGTTGCTTGATTTTGTTCCTTGCTATTACGTGTTCATAGATACTATTGAACACTCAAAGTTTTCTGCGGTTGATAACTGACAAATAAACGTGTGAAATGCTTTGGCTTTGTTTGCATCGCTTAGCTAACGCAGAAAGCCTGCGCAAATATGTGCTTTGGACTTGTTTGGATAGCACTTGTTTAAATTCCTCTGTAACTCAAACAGAAAGAGCTCCAAGATTTTTCGATTTCATCAGTAAGTGACTTTTCAGCTAGAGAAAATAATATCCAATAACTCTGACAGAGAGGAGGACAACAGTTCATCCAACAAGCTTGTTTACTGTATATCTGGAGAGGGAGCAGTGCTGGTCCACATTGTTAACAACACTGTGGCTTTGTCTGTGCTTCCAAACAACATCACATCTTTTAGTTAGCTGGGGAAACTAAGAAGTGTAAGTGTACTTGGAAGTTATGTTATGTAATCTACCATATGGAAGACTAGCTTCGCCCCATTGGGGTTTCTATCTGTTTGTGCTTCTATATATTGTGTTTTTCACCATTACAACCATCCAGGAGATTCTTGCTCTCGCATTTGATATGGATGAGCTTCACTGCTCTGTTGGACAGAGTGAGGAAGATGATCTGCGTCCTTAGATACAAGTACAACACTCTAGCAGCAGCATCCAGAGTTGGCCAGCTGATCAGCTCAACCAAATTAGATTAATTATCCTTATTATGATAGTTGTGTCTGATTAATAGGTTCCTATCAAGCGAGTAACACCAACATGCAAACCGTATGTGATGTAATGTGAACTGTTCTCATTGGAATCAGTTGAAAAAAGATTCTGGCGCTCGGCCAAAGGCGCTTTGTTGACACTAGCCATAATAAATGCACTAATATAAATGTAACATGTCAGTCTTGGACCCCAGAAAGATGTGAAGGGTTTTAGGTGATATCTAATTTAGAGCATTCTGATGCTTGGTCTCAATTTAAATTTGTCCCTTAGTACAGTGATTCTCAAATGGGGGTACGCGGACCCCTGGGGGTACGTTGGGGTACTGCAGGGGGTACGTGAAAATGTTATTAAAAAAAGGTTAATTAAAAAAATCCCATGCATGATTACAAAAATAATCTTAGTACAATAAGTTAAATAGAAAACACAATTGTATATAAAATATTCCTAGAACCACCTCCTAGGGTCCTCATATAAACATGTCAAATGTGTGTATTGTATTTTATAGTTTTTCACAATATATAATTGTGTTCATTGGTTTGTTAAACAGATATTACTTCAGTTGAAAAACTCCTTGGAAAAATCTGTTTAATAAAAATGTTGTGTTATTTTCTTTCATGCATGAAGATGAAAATATCCTTAGTTTGTTGTACAGTACAGTACTGCACGAAGGAGTTAATAAATCACACACAGAGGGAACTATATTGTAATTATTTATTTAGGCTTTTTCGATCAAAAATATTCGGGGTCGGTCAGGGGATACTTGGCTGAGAAACTTTTTCAAAGGGGGGTACATTATGTAGTGGGACGTGTATCTAATGAAGAACAAATCCACTTTTATATCTTTTATTTGTGTATTGCTGTGTTCAATCGGAGCAAACGAGCGATAACGGATGATGGCTAAGCTTCAGTGACGCAGCCAAGAGTCTGGGAAGTGAATAATGTTCCACACTCAACTTTTTGACTGTGATAAGAGCATCGTCCCAGTACCCACAGTGGGACGCACTCAAAAGCTATTTATATTGCGTAATTTGCCTTGTGTTATTTTATAGAGCATTGTCATGAAGCTATGCTAGCTAACTAGCAAGCAACAGGAGGCAACACAACTAATGCGAGGGTGTCAAAGATGAGATGAATAAATAACGTTTCAGCACACGCGTCATGGTGATCAGGGGCGGCGGGTACCGTAGGCCCAAATATTTGTGTCACTGCATCCTGGTAAAATAAAAATATAATGTATAATGTTTGTGTCTTTGACATTAGCGCTGCTAGCCACCTGTGCCCTGTGCTACGAAGCCAGTTCAACAGACCCTGGATATGTTTGAGTTATCTTAACTAACCCTAACAAACGATACCTCGCTAAGAGGTCCTACGACGCTAGTTATCAACTCGGTAAATCAAGCCAGGGTTTCTCTCTCCCGCTGAGAGCGTGAAAGGGGCGGGGTTAGCTACATTTGACCAATCACAAACAGGGACAAGTCAGAGTCGTATCTGGGACAAGTGTACTGACAGCGCAGCGTCATAATTCATTAATGAAAAGTAAACTAATATTAGAAAAATATGAACTTTAAACATCCATGACTTAAACATATAATCCAGGATACAGCACAGAGTTGCACCTGCAAGGAGAATACAGAACAACTGGTTAAAAAAAAGTGTTTAAACAGGTTTATGATATCACTGCCCCATCTAGACGAGTGGATCTGACTTTAATTACATTTGAGTGTTTTTCGTCAAGCTAATGTGTTGCTTAAAATAATACTCATGCATCCAGTCTGTGACACTGAGTGTTGCACGGCCAGATACGGCTCAGCTGACTCAGATCAGGAAATATATGATATATTATAATATGATCGATGATCTGATTGATGATGTGATATGAATGATAAGTGCGACACGTCGGCGTCTTCTCTGCATACGGCAGTTTAAACTGTATTTCCTTTCTCCTGTAATATGACTTGATAGATTTAAACCCCGCACACTGAGCTCTGATTGGTCAGCAGGCGGTGCTTTCACTGAGTTGATCTCTTTTCTATAGACGCCGGAGGCAGGCAGCGTCAGGTAAACATTTGTATTTAGCCTTCCCAAACCTGAGCCTCACGCGCCGCCTCTGATGGTGCTTCTGTTTCTCTCAGGTGCAACTTCACCGTGACCTACCGAGAAACAGATCTGACCCTAAGACGGGACATTGGTCGTGGTGATGCATTGCAACTCTCCTGAAAACGGCAGGAGAATTGAATAGCTTGGTGTGAGTGCAGTTACTTTAACTTTCCGTGCTTCACAAATTGCAGTTGAAACGCTCGACTTGGCAGCTCGGGCTTGTATCTTTTACCTTTTGCAAAGACGTTGGCAGAAATGACATGTAATTTCCCCCCCGTGAAGACAGCCTGAGTGACTTCAAGTCTGTCGGACAAAACCATTTTTTATAATGAAGAAAACTGGGCATCTCGCTAATCTAGTCCCTCTCCGAAGAGACTGCGCCGACGGTTTGCGTGACGCCTCGTGAAGACGCTTCGAGATGACATAAGAAGTGGCTCCATTATAGATCTTTAAGTCAATGCAGCCCCAGCTCAGCCTTTGACAAACACAAATTGGCAAGCCATTTGGCGGCCCCCTTCTTCCCTCATTACGTATGTATTTATTTCAGCAGCTTCTATTTTCATGCTGTCTGCTCCTGTCAGAGGCTGTGCATTGGTGTGCATCAATAACAGGAACATTTCTGACTCGGTGCTGATAGCAATACAGCAACCAGCGGGAGGAAGATAGAGACCGAGAGAGACGAGGATAGAGAAAGAAAAAAAGCCAGACATGGACACAGACAGACAGGCCAGAGGAGAAGTAATAATGCTGTCATCACGAGAGAATCCAAGTGGATTTCAAGGATTTTCAGCAGTTTTGAGAACTTTTAATGTAATCAAGCACATTTAGTCCGGCTAGTCGGAGAGTTGGAGTTTTACTTATAATGTAATCTGTTACAATGACTAAGTTACTATCTAAGAATCACAATGTATAAGTAATGGCACCCGCTTACTTTCCATTACTTTTGGTTAGGGATGTCCCGATCACCTTGTTTTGCTCCCGATCCGATTCCGATCATTTGATTTTGACAATCTGCCGATACCGATTTTTCCCGATCCGATCTTTATGCAATGCATTAAGAGAAAAAAGGTAACAGATAACGGCTGGTCATCCAACGCGATGAAGTCAGCTATCTTGGCTGTTATTGTTTGGCCTTTTCTCTGTTCTGGGGCCGTTTCTCTTTCCTTTTGAAAGTCTCTGAAAGTGTCGGTTGTTTCAGTGCCGTTACCTGAGTGGCCGCTGTGTACTCGCCGTGTTGTTGTTGGTGTTTGTTTCTCAGGTGGCGTGTTAGATTGGTCGTGTTGAACGTAGCTCTGTTCTTTCCACCACGCGGAACCTCCTTCTTGCAAACATTGCATCTGGCTGTTACACTGCCTTAGCTTTCAATTTTATAATACTTCCAAACTCCTGACATGTTCTCTGTCCCGACTCCCGAGTCACCAGCTGAACGTAGCCTCTCGTTAGCTTGCTGCTACTATTAGACACTGCGCCCACTCTGTTGCCAGATTTCAGAGAAATAAGCAACCAGGTCTGAACAAGCACAAGAGAAGCAACACATACATGATGTTGTGTCATTTTAAACCAAAACTAAGTCCTCAGGATGACTTTGAGACGTAAAAAAAAAAAAAATTATATTAAAAAAAAAAATCCCGATCCCCGATTTTTTTCTCCCAATTCCGATCTTTTGAAAATCACGTGATCGGCTCCGACCCCCGATCACGTGATCGGATCGGGACATCTCTACTTTTGGATTACCTGAATATCAAATGCAATGCGTGTGAATCCAAAAGGAATATCAATTAGATGTTTTTATGAGAAGACAACGGAACAATGTCGCCTTAGAAACGATGAAACCAAGATATTTAGGATCGACGTTTCTTGTATTTTTAGGAAAACCTGCCTTTCATGAAGCCTATTTAGGCAGTAGACTAACACTGAAACACATGAGCACATACTACAGTTTAACACACACAGTTAAACTCACACACACTATTTTATGAACATATAGGTTCACCTGCTGAATTAAAAACAGAACAAATGAAGCAAAGAAAGTGAAAACCATGAAGCAGATTCAGGCAGTAGGCGTAGAGATTCACACTTAAAGCATTATCCGACAGAACAGCTGACAGAGAAGAGAGCTAGTAATCCCAATCTGTTTAGAAATTAAACAGTTATCTATTTGTTTATCTAACTGTAAGGAAATACAGTTTCCTTTTTTCCCGTTACTTTTACTTCCACTACATTTAACTCACATAACAGCATCGCTCCACAGCCGTATTGTTTTCTACACATCATGCTTGTTTGAAAAAGCAATACCCATGTTTCTGACTGCATAAGTACGTCTATGCATCCATATAGCATAGCAGCCATGCTAATGTTCTAATCACTGCTGAAAAGCCATTTCCAGTCAGGCGGAGGGGGTTTACACAAAGTGGGAAGCACAGCCGGAGAAACATTTGAAATAAAACCAGAGTTTCCAGATTAAAGCGCTGACTTTGAGCTTTGATGTGAGGGTAAGCAGAGCAGAAATTACAGCTCTACCACTGTCAATGTTGAGAGTATTATGCATGTGATCAGATAAATCACATTGGTTAGCATTAGGCGCGGTACTTTTCCCACAAAGGTTCATGCTACTCTTTAGTTCTCATGAACTAAGTACAGATCGCGTTCACACCGGAATAAGTCCCTGGGGGAGGATTAGGCAAATGAAGCCGCTGACGTCACTTCTTCTTCTTCTGCTTTGGGTTTACTGGCAGGCCGCAAACCACTTCACGGCGTATACTGCCGCCCAAAGTCCCCGGCCAGAAGTCCCCGGAGTTGGGGAAGGCTTCAGTAGAAGCTGCTGGGAGTCCCAGCAGCTTCTACTGAAGCCTTCCGAGTAAATCGCCAGAACGCCGACACCTCCTCATCTCCACCGCTCCCATGTTTTATTTTGTGTTGCCATAAGTTAGTCTCTCTGCGTTTCTGCGCTGGGCTAATGCTAATGCTAATAATGCTAATGCGAGGATAATAAAATGGCGGCTTCACAAAACTTTTTGGGAGTTTTACGGGGCGTGGTTTGCAATCCGCCCAGCCAATCAGACATATAGCTCTTTTCTCAAAAAAGAGCCGCTCGAAAGTCCCTGCTCTCTAGCAGGGACTTTCGAGCGGGTAAAAAGGTTCGCATGAACTACTTTTAGTACCGGCTCTTTTTGGTGTGAACGCGATCATGAACTAAGTTCACATGAACCTTTGTGGGAAAAGTACCGCAGTGTGAATGCGCCTATAAACTCTCATTGGATGCTTTGGGGACTTGAACTTGGCAGAAGCAGCGACTTTACTTTAAATTTGAAGAAATGGTTCTTTTGTTTAAAAAAGGTTATTATTGCTCATTGCTCCATTCGTAGTATTTTTGTTTATTTGAATTGTTTCCTGTGTCTTTGTCATTAAATCACAGCCTGGCAGTGTTCCCAGAAACGCAAGAGGATGCCAAGTCGTCCAAAGTGAGGAACTTATCGAACGTGTTGCTGTGAAAATCCCGTTGAAGAATACAAAACAGGTGAGGCAGGAGAGGACTCTTTAAAGTAGAGACACTACATACTGATATACACCTGAACATCAGCAGGAGAGGACTCTTTAAAGTAGAGACACTACATACTGATATACACCTGAACATCAGCAGGAGAGGACTCTTTAAAGTAGAGACACTACATACTGATATACACCTGAACATTAGCAGGAGAGGACTCTTTAAAGTAGAGACACTACATACTGATATACACCTGAACATCAGCAGGAGAGGACTCTTTAAAGTAGAGACACTACATACTGATATACACCTGAACATCAGCAGGAGAGGACTCTTTAAAGTAGAGACACTACATACTGATATACACCTGAACATCAGCAGGAGAGGACTCTTTAAAGTAGAGACACTACATACTGATATACACCTGAACATTAGCAGGAGAGGACTCTTTAAAGTAGAGACACTACATACTGATATACACCTGAACATCAGCAGGAGAGGACTCTTTAAAGTAGAGACACCACATACTGATATACACCTGAACATCAGCAGGAGAGGACTCTTTAAAGTAGAGACACTACATACTGATATACACCTGAACATCAGCAGGAGAGGACTCTTTAAAGTAGAGACACTACATACTGATATACACCTGAACATCAGCAGGAGAGGACTCTTTAAAGTAGAGACACTACATACTGATATACACCTGAACATCAGCAGGAGAGGACTCTTTAAAGTAGAGACACTACATACTGATAAACACCTGAACATCAGCAGGAGAGGACTCTTTAAAGTAGAGACACTACATACTGATATACACCTGAACATCAGCAGGAGAGGACTCTTTAAAGTAGAGACACTAAATACTGATATACACCTGAACACCAGCAGGAGAGGACTCTTTAAAGTAGAGACACTACATGCTGATAAACACCTGAACATCAGCAGGAGAGGACTCTTTAAAGTAGAGACACTACATACTGATATACACCTGAACATCAGCAGGAGAGGACTCTTTAAAGTAGAGACACTACATACTGATAAACACCTGAACATCAGCAGGAGAGGACTCTTTAAAGTAGAGACACTACATACTGATATACACCTGAACATCAGCAGGAGAGGACTCTTTAAAGTAGAGACACTACATACTGATATACACCTGAGCATCAGCAGGAGAGGACTCTTTAAAGTAGAGACACTACATGCTGATATACACCTGAACATCAGCAGGAGAGGACTCTTTAAAGTAGAGACACTACATACTGATATACACCTGAACATCAGCAGGAGAGGACTCTTTAAAGTAGAGACACTACATACTGATAAACACCTGAACATCAGCAGGAGAGGACTCTTTAAAGTAGAGACACTACATACTGATATACACCTGAACATCAGCAGGAGAGGACTCTTTAAAGTAGAGACACTACATGCTGATATACACCTGCACATCAGCAGGAGAGGACTCTTTAAAGTAGAGACACTACATACTGATATACACCTGAACATCAGCAGGAGAGGACTCTTTAAAGTAGAGACACTACATACTGATAAACACCTGAACATCAGCAGGAGAGGACTCTTTAAAGTAGAGACACTACATACTGATAAACACCTGAACATCAGCAGGAGAGGGAGACGGAGACGCTGCGCACAGCTGATCGACAGCTGGGACACAAGCCACCAAATACAAAAACATAATTCAGATCCAGTCGTCATGACTCCACACCGGGGGGATTCCCCGTTCACTTCTTACAGATTCTCATCAAGGGGGGGTCTCCTGTCCCCGGTACAAACACACTGCCGGAGGAAGGCTATCTCAGGCTATTTATTTATTTATTTTGGTGACGATCCGGCCTCCATGCTGCTGCTCTGGTTCAAACTGCATCCACCAAACAATATGATTTATCTCGACCTCCCCAAAATAACCCAAGTCTTTTTTAGCTGTTCTGTCGTCATTTCCTGCGATCTTCTTCATGCAGTCAGTCAGAATGAATTAATTAATTAATTAATGGGCGTTTCTTTGACTATTTATAGGCGAATATGGGCGTTACGTGAAGCCCGCAAAAGCTGCACCGCATTTCGAGTCGGTTGTGATTTATAAAGGGAAACCGGCGTAGGAAGTGCCGTACGCACTTTCCTCGCCGGTGCGCAATGTTTGGTGAATCGGAAAATGTCGGGAAATGTATGTACCTATTTTTTGGATTTCTACTCCGTAAGCAACCTTCCCACGTGGATCCTACGCACGGCGTTATGAATGAGGCCCCAGGACATGAACAGAATATGTCCTTTTTAATGTATCCTTCCTTTGTGGTCACTGTAACTGAGTTTTCGTGATATTTCTCCGGTCCCATGGCTAAACTAATCCTGGCCTCGGCTTTGTGTTTTTAAATAATGCCGTCGGTTTATCTTCATTTGTGTTCAACTCCCAGAAAATACTGCGACTTTCCGCCACGTATCAAAGAAAGAGCTTTTTCTCTAAGTAATCACTTGCAAGACAAATGGCTGGCATGGAGACACATCTTACATCCCTGTCTAATTAATGGCTCCCTTCTTCCCCTCCTGTAATAATTCACGATGAAGGACAATAAATAATGGTGCTGCCGAGGCGCAGGGTTTCGTCTGAAGGATTCAATTAGACGTAAGGCTTTGAGCCCAGATTTACCTGCATTTCGTGCATTCATCTCAATATGTTGTTTCTTAAAGTCAGGCGTTTACTGTCAGACAATGTACTGTTGCAAAAAGCTGCTGTCTTTATATACGAAGACACTTTCAGTCCTTTCTTCTTTTATTCCAACTTACAAAAACCTTAGCAGAGAAAAGTGAAGATGCGCCAGAGTTAGAAAGCATATTGAAAACGATATATAAAGTAAACCCTGGAGAGCAGAGGAAATGTGGATGCAGAGCGAGGAGATACATTAATGAAGACAGTTAGTGGGCGTTGTGTTTACTCTCAGAGTGTGTGTGTGGGTTTGACAGAAAGTAAAGGTTGAGGAGTGACAGGTGAGCTCGTGCTTATATATTTATTTACAAGGGGAAGTTCAAAATGAATCAAAACACTGCTACTCGATGAATATTAATGTGTAGTACAGGCATTATATGGAATGACCGAGCAACACAGACTGCTGTAGTCTCAATAATATGTTAAAACAAATGATACTAAAATCTGTGATGCATTCATTTAACATTATTTATATGGTAAACATGTTTCTATAGAAGTGTCTGATGTCCAAACAAATGTATAAACACTGCCCACAATCACAAATAAACTGTTACTCGATCCTCATACTCGCAACTCGGGACCTTTAACATCAAGTCAAGTGGAGTTTTGACGGGTCCTTCTTTGGGCATGATGTTATACCAGTTTTCAAGCACAGTAACTATTCTCTTCCCAGAGTATATGATGGGACCAAGGTGACGATATACATGGTTTTAATAATACTTTTGCCTTTCAATGTTTGCCATTTCAAACCACGAGCTGCTTCAATTCATCTTTACCTTGATTTACAATATGTTATCCTTTGTTTTATCAGTTCAGTTTTTAATTGCTTTTCTTTGCCATACATTGTGTGCCACTTTGGACTGGATGAAATATTTCAGGATAGCACTTTTAACACACTTTAAATGTTCTCGCTTGCTTGGTTTCAAAACATAAACAAATGCCATAATCAGTCCATTGGGGACCATAACATCAATGCTATTTTCTTTTGCCCCACCCCGTCATTTCACACAATGGCTCTAATATCACTTTTTGATGCAATACTATATTACCACTGTGTTTAGTTGACTCTACTATGATTTGTGTTTATTTTTAAGACATTTATATCAGATTTTATGACTTTTATTGCATCGTCTACCATGATTTTTTTTTAAGACATGTTACTTTTTTTCTACATACGGTATTATGACTATTTATTGGGTATTTTAATCTGATTTTTTAGACTTTTTAGGACATCCTATCAATACCTTTTTTGACACTGTTATGCTGTGTTCGATATTCTCGCGTCCAGGAGAGAAGCTTTAAAAAAGGAGACTAATTGAGTCTCTGAGAAGGTTAAAATGGGTACTTTAATTAATAAAAAGCGCGGTAATGCTACAAGCAGAATATTGTTCAGTGAGGAGAGAAAGGCTGCAGCTTCCTCTCGCAGTGGTCGGCCCGGGTCGGCCGATCAGAAGAGAACCCACAAGCATCCGTCCTTCCCGCTTGCTGGCTGTTCGCTCCTCCTCTCTGTGGTGACGGAGGAGACTTCCCCCTCGGTCTTCTGTGTCCGATATTGCGTTAAACGGAGGATTTCGACATTTTACATTCCTTGCTTACTTCCACATGACTTTTCTCCTCCTTATCTCTTTCATAACTTTATATGTAACTCATGTTAACGGCGTCAATAGCCACTTTAATGATACTAATGGACGGTAGTCCCGGAAGTCGTCATGAAGGATTTTCAGAATAAAAGCTTGGTATTGAGAACTTCCGTTTTTTTACAGAATAAAATAGCATTTAAATCAAGCGGCAAACTCTGGGGAACAGCCGGGACGCCAATACGGAAGTGCCACATACTGCAGTTCATGCATGGGCCGCTAGGGACTGGCTGCAGAAAGGAGCAATTTCCATAGACCCCCATGTTAAAATGCCCAACTTTACAGCAGAAAAAAACATGTTTCTACCCATGGATGCAATAAATATTATTATCGATATAGTTAGATTCCGCCTTCATGAATCTGTGAGTGAATTGTTTTCTAACACGACCCTTTTATTTATATTAGGTCTTTACGTTGTTGCATAAATTAAGGCGTGGTCACTTTGATTGACAGATACGTGCCTCACTGTCAGCTAACAGCAACTTGTCCACTCTGCTAGGCTACAACCATAGAGGCTACAACGTTAGTTAGTCATAGTACTGTACTTGACCCTTTAGCTTTAGCCGTGTTCGTGGTGATTGTGCCTTTTAGGGAATATTGTTACAAATACCAGACAATTAAAATGTCGTGCTGTGCGCTCGAATGTACTAACAGAACTTCCAAGAAGTCTAAAATGATAATATTATACATGTTAACCCGGTTCACAGGTGTTTGTGTGCTTGGTAGCTTAGCTTGCTACTTATTAGCCAGCTAAGGACGTAACCCTTTATGCATACATATACATTTTAGTTTATGATTCAGCCTTGGGTAAGACTTTTATAGTCTATGGCTATGACGCCCATAATGCTAAACTGGAGCACATTATCCCAGTGGTGGCCGCCGGAGCTAACGGAGACGCAGGGGGCTAGCTCCAGCCGGCGTCCCGGAGCTAGCCCCCTGCGGCTCCGCTAGGTCCGGGCGGTGGAGTCCGTCGTTATAACTGGAGATCAAGGAATGCAGCGAAACACAGACTTGGTTCGCCTGCTGTAGTATTAGCTAAATAAATTATGTTGAACAAGGCTTATTAAGCAGAACATCGCCACAATTGTTCTGCTATGTATCGTTACTTATTTTCTTAACGTGTGAATGACAAGCATTAAGAATAGCAAAATATAGCTAATTCTCTTGCAGATTGTCTTTCTAACAACACACAAAACTTTTTATCGCATACTTTAATGTGTTTTACTTTTTTAGGATGTAAAATACATATTTAACCTTTTTTTGCTATAAATATACAACAATACAATCAATTCAAATGTAGCATATCAGACGCCTTTCAAATAAATGCTTTACTTAGGCGCGAGTACTTTTCCCCGTACTTTTCCCATTTAGAGAACTTAGTGCCGGGAACTTTTACCCCCATTTCAGTCCCTGCTAGAGAGGTGGTACTATCCTGGGGAGAAAAAAAGTACCAATTTCGATTGGCTGGGCGAATTGCAAACCACGCCCCGTAAAACTCTGAAAGGTTTTGTGAAGCAGCCATTGTATTTGCTCCCTGTCACTACCCGATCCGTCCCCCTGCCCGATCCGTTCTGCGCATGTGTGAGATGGTCCGCCATATTGGACAAGTCCGGACGGCAACCCAAGATGGACACTTGACACAGTGGCTTTTAGCAAAGCTCAAAAAGGAAACTCGAGAGAGAGGAGTTATTTTTATTACAACGTGACTTCACTATTATTTAACAACTCTTTTTATTGGGTTCTTTTATTTGGGGTTAAGTACATTGTCAGAATAAGTGAGAAATGGATTTAACTTCTGTTAGCCATATGCCATACATGTTTGCATACATTCACAGTAAATATGTATTCAGTATGATGGCTGTCTAACAGAAGTTAAATCCATTTCTCACTTATTCTGACAATGTATTTAACCCCAAATAAAAGAACCCAATAAAAAGAGTTGTTAAATAATAGTGAAGTCACGTTGTATTAACAATAACTCATCTCTCTCGAGTTTTCTTTTTCAGCTTCACTGTGTCAACTGTCCTTCCTGAGTTGCCGTCCGGACTTGTCCAATATGGCAGACCATCTCGCACATGCGCAGTACCGATCGGGCAGGGGGACGGATCGGGTAGTGACACTCCCATTAGCATTATTAGCATTAGCATTAGCCCAGCACACCAACGGAGAGAGAATAACTTATGGCAACACAAAAAAAAACATGGCCAGTCACGAAGCCAGTCCTCAACTCCGGGGACTTCCGGCCGGGGACTTCGGGGGGCAGTATACGCCGTGAAGTGGTTTGCGGCCTGCCAGTAAACCCAAAGCAGAAGAAGAAGAAGAAGTGACGTCAGCGGCTTCATTTGCCTAATCCACCCCCAGCAGTGTTGGGTGTAACGCGTTACAAAAGTAACGCAGTTACAGTAATATATTACTTTGTGCTGTAACGAAGTAATGTAACGCATTACTAAAGCATTGTGGGTAATATATTACCCGTTACAATGCTCAGTCACGCAGTTACAACACATTTTAAGAGTTAACAATGTACTAACATAGCGAGACATTCCGACACCAGACACATCGTGCGGGTAGATTAGTAAACCTGGTGTTTACCCTTCAGGCTTCGCGCCGGGATCTCCGGGCAGTTGAATGTTATTCACCCTCTATTCCACAAAGAGAACGGAGCGAAAAATACTAACAACAAATTGTGTGAGGTGCGCGTGACCTGCTCCGCTGCGCGTGCATCATTTCCAAAGTGCTTCCACAGCAGCGACACATCTGAGGATAATCATTTATACGAACATGGTGAAAGCAGCCATCACTAAACGCCAGCAGCACTGCGTCTACTGCAGCCCGTAGCAACGGGTCAGATGGGGACATCACGTGACCCTCCGTGTGGACACTAGCTTACTCCCGCCTGACTCGCCGCCCTCAACCCCGGAGCAGCACTCTTCATCGACCCAAACACCGCCGCCCCTCTGCGGCCCGCAGGTGCCAGGATACCACGGCAACACAGAGCTGCCCAGGTAGATCTAAACAAGTACCCGCCTGCACAGTGGGGTTAGGCGGCCATCTTGCAGCTCGTGGTATACAAATAGACAAGGGCTAGAATATGTGAAAATAGGGCCATGCTCTGCCTGCCTGTAGAAATGTTGGTCAAACATAAAGCACACAATAGCACAGATGCCTTCACCACGAATGGCTACACAAAGATCTCATATCCCAAGCTTATCAACGAGCTGATGTTGCAGCTGCAATGTTCTCCAGGTCACAAAGTCAACCTCACATGATGATGATGATGATGATGATGTGATCCAGTTTTCAAGCACAGTAAATATTCTCTTCCCAGAGTATATGATGGGACCAAGGTGATGTTTAGTACATGGTTTTAATAATACTTTTGCTTTTCAATGTTTGCCATTTCAAACCATGAGCTGGTTCAAATACTATTTGCCTTGATTTACAAAATGTTCTCATTTGTTTTATCAGTAGCTTTGAAGCTGTTGTGCTTTTCTTTGCCACAGTCCACTTTGGACTATATGAGATATTTCAGGATTGCACTTTTAAGTTGAAATGTTCTCACTTGCTTGGTTTCAAAACATAACAAATGCCATAATCTGTTCATTGGGGACCATCAATGCTATTTCTCATTGCTGTTGCCGGGCACTATTGCTCATGTAAACCTATTCCTATTACCCCTGTAATCTCAGAGGCACCCTGAGTCATTTTGTTCTGGAGCCGGGCCTGTACACGGCCATACTAAACAAAATACAGAGCCCATTCCGTGTCCTGTTATTGTTTACTTCCTCTCTGCCTTCTTCTGGTGATGACGTCGTTATTTTGGTGAAAGTAACTAAAAAGTAACTAAAGTAGTGTAACTCATTACATTTCAGAGACAGTAATATTGTAATGTAACTTATTACTTTCAAAAGACAGTAATAAGTAATATGTAATATATTACATTTTGGAAGTAACTTGCCCAACACTGTCCCTCAGGGAACTTATTCCGGTGTGAACGCGATCTGTACTTAGTTCCATGGGGGCACTAAGTGCTGGGCACTAAGTGCTGGGCACTAAGTGCGGCAAAGTACTTGGTGTGAAAGCGGCTATTTACTCTAAACACGTAGTGCAGTGCTCTGGCGTCCGTCATACAAAGAACAAATGTCTGTCCTTCTTGAGTAATCCTTTCCCCCGGACACATGCCGTACAGGAAGCTGCTGAAGTATTTGCAGAAAGCCAACGAATGAAGAGTGGGAATTACTAAATGTCATTAAAAGTGACCTCTGGGTTTCACACACACCCTGCGAGCTAATGAGGAGGCTCGCCTGGTATCTTCTTCCTCTCTGTGTTCAAAGTGCCGCCTCCTCCTCCTCCTCACCTTCTCTGAAGCCAATTAGGACGGAAAACAAGGTTAATATTTCATGTGTCTTCCCTGAGAGGAATCCCAGCCATGTGCGGACTTCCTGAGGAGGTGATATTCAGGGAGGGGTTTACTTGATCGTATGTATTGCTATTGATGTATTCACCGAGTTGGGCGTTGTGGCTGCTGCTGCATTTTAGAATACAATAAGAGATAAATAAAGACAAATGTATGAATTATTTCCGTTGACAGAAAGTTTTCAACCAAGAATGTGTATTAAAATAAAGATAATTGTATAACAATGTGGTCACATGACATAACAGAAGAAGGTAAAGTAAAATGTTCAATTAGTCAATTTGCAATACATGTAATATAAAGTTATGTGAACACGAGATAACAAATCATGGTTTCATGTCATAATATTAACAATGATGTATCATTTCCTTTTTAAGATAAAGTTGATATTTTGATCAAAGGAATACTTCAATCGAATTATTTTAAGTAATTAATAATAATAATACATTTATTTTGGGGGGCGCCTTTCAAAACACCCAAGGACACCTTACAGGGTTACAGATTTACAATTTACATTTACACCTTACAAATTAAAACAGTCGATTTAGTGAAGTATCAGCCGGGGTGAGACAAGACAAACAACAGGAAGTGGACGACAAAAGGACACAAAAGGACACAGAAGGACACAAAAGGACACAAAAGGACACAGAAGGACACAGAAGGACACGGGGTACAGATTATAGGGAAAATGCCAGTTTGGTGGGTTTTGAGTTGGGTTTGGGATGTCGTTGTGGAACCAGACTGTCGGATGTGTCGTGGCAGGGTGTTCCAGAGTCTGGGAGCCGAGCAGCTGAAAGCTCGAGCACCCATGGTTTTGAGGCGATAGCTTGGGACGGTGAGAAGTCCTACGGACGAAGAGCGGAGGGTGCGGGGGGGGGTGTACTCCTGAAGGAGGTCGGTGATGTAGATGGGGGCAAGGTTATGGACAGCTTTGTATAGGAGTAGAATGTTTTTGTAGTCCATACGGTAGCGTACAGGAAGCCAGTGTAGCTGAGTGAGAATGGGGGTGATGTGGTCGGATGAGTTGGTGCGGGGGATGATCCGGGCAGCAGAGTTCTGGATTATTTGCAGTCTATTGAGGAGCTTGATGGGAAGGCCAGTCAGAAGTGCATTGCAGTAATCAATCCGGGATGTGACGAATGAGTGGACCAGGGGGGTATACTGCGAAGCAGGATTTTCGCTTAGCGGCTAAATTCAGGGAAAACTCCGGCTTTCCGGTCATCCGAAGCTGGTTCTCTTTTTAGCAAGCTAGATCTCCATGGTAATATATGCTAAGCAGCTAACCTGGTCGGGACCAGGTTAGGTTGCAGGCTAAGAGCTCAACTCAGTGAAAGCACCGCCTGCTGACCAATCAGAGCTCAGTGTGCGGAGTTTAAAGCGATCAAGTCATATTACAGGAGAAAGGAAATACAGAAAAGCTGCCGTCGCAGGAAAGACGGCCGGCAGAAATCACCGACTGTGTGAACGTGAACATTAATAGAATATCACCTCCATCTTCAGAGCAATCTGACTATTATAACATTAGCGTTAAGAAAGCTTACTTAAATATCGGCCACAACATAAGTAACCAGATCAGAGTACATTAAGTACAGTCCGCGGCATATCACTTCATAATGTATCATATCTCTCCTTATCTGAGTCAGCTGAGCCGTATCTGGCCGTGCAACACTCACAGCGTCACAGACTGTATGCAGAAGTATTATTTTAAGCAACACATAAGTTGAGGAAACACTCGAGACAAATGTAATTGAAGTCAGATCGTGTTTTAGACGGGGCAGTGATATCATAAACCTGTTAATGTACGCATTCAAACACGTGTTCTGTTCCCAGCTGTGTTCACCTTGCAGCTGCAGCTCTGAGGCTTTGATCCTGATCAAGTGTTTAAGTCATGGATGTTTAAAGTTTAACTTCTTCATTTTTGACTAGTATTAAAGTTCACTTTCATTCAGGAAGTATGACGCTGCGCTGTCAGTATATGCTTCTCCATGTTTGTGATTGGTCGAATGCTCCAGATACCACCCCTTTCATGTGAACGCGCACCTAACTAGATAGGACACGGCTGGCTTGAGCGATCCACTTGATAACCAGCGTCGTAGGACAGTTTAGCGAGAGCGCGTATGTTTTGGATTAGGCCAACCGGCTAACTCCAACATATCAGGTTAGGTTGAACCAGCTTCGTAGTATAGGCCTCAGGATTTCAGTGCTGGTTGGGACAGAGATGAGCGGAGTCTGTTACAATTATTGTTATTATTATTTTTGTAGTTATCATCTTTTTTTAATATTATTATTATACTATATATTTTTATTTATTTATTTATTTATTTTATTCATTTTATTTTATTTATTTATTTTATTTATTTTATTTATTTTATTTATTTTATTTATTTTATTTATTTTATTTATTTTATTTATTTTATTTATTTATTTAATTTTATTTATTTATTTTATTTTATTTATTTTATTTATTTTATTTATTATATATTCCCCCCCCCCCCTCTCAATATTGCATCCCTACCCTCCAGTTTGCATCACCTCATGTCTGCCTCTCACCTGCTGCTCTAACACACCTCTCATCCTCCCATTATATTCCATTAAAGCCAGTAGTATCTTCACAACGACCAGCGAGACACAAATCACGGCGGCCCATCTGCTCGTCATCATCACTGTTCTTCATCATCACTGCTCTTCATCATCACTGCTCTTCATCATCACTGCTCTTCATCATCACTGCTCTTCATCATCACTGCTCGCCTCGCGTTAAAAGAGACGTTCTGAGAGCAAATAGTTCCCATGGTGAAATACAAGGGAGCTTTTCTGAAAGCCTGTGAACCCATCCACACTGTGGGTGCGTGTGTGTGTGTGCGTGTGTGTGTGTGGCCTAGCATTACTATACTTGTGGGGACCTAAATCTGTCTACATAGTCACGTGTGGGGACTCACCTCCCTTATGGGGACAAATTGGAGGTCCCCATAAGGGGGATCATTAATTTTAGGGTGAAGACTTGGTTAGGTTTAGGATTAGGGTTAGGCATGTGTTGGTTAAGGTTCGGATACGTCTCCAGGAAATGCATGTAAGTCAATGTAATGTCCCCTGAAGTGATGTATACATGGTATGTGTGTGTGTGTGTGTGTGTGTGTGTGCTATAGACTGAAGCACTGAGCCGTAAACACCATGTAGCTGCAGGGCAGCGTGATGAAACTAAACAGAAAAACAAAGCTTTCAATGTGAATTTCTCCTCATTTTAAATCATGTTCACAGCCTCTGATACGATACAGTGGCAGCTGCTTCATAGCTCACAAAAACACATAGGTTTATATTAACATAACATGTTAAAGTAAAATCCAATAAAATATTTAAATTAACATAGGAAGTTAAAGTTAATATATGCAATAAAATGATAAAATAAAATACAAAGTAAAATGTTCAAGACAAGATTAAATAAAAAAGTAAAGTAACATCTGTAATAAAAAGATACCATTCAATTAGATATTCATATTAATAATACATTAGAAGTTAAAGTAAAAATGTGCAATAAAAGACACATATTTTTATAAACAACAAGATAAAAGCAATAATGTTCAATTCCAAGAAGAAAGAAAGATATAATGTTCATGCAAACATCAGACATGTAAGTAACGATGTGAAATAGAGAATAAAACAAATTGAGAAAATTAACATATTTATTTGAATACACAAAATAATATGTACCAATGTTCAATAAAAAGAAAAATACATATTTAAACATAAATACAATAACATAATACAACATAATAATTTAAAGTAAGAACGTGCAATACAAAAATACAATAAAATCAATCAATAAAAAAAACGACAAGTTAAAGTAATAATTTATTTTTAGAAAACCCCCCAATGATTCTGAGCAGCGCTTCTGATTCTCGGCATCGTGATCTCTGTTATTCTGCGCTCCTCCTTCCTCCACAAAGAGCTTCAAACGGTCTGTGCACCGCGGCCTCTGGAGGGTCGCCTGTGTTCGCTGCAGATATCACACGCTGATAATGTGACAGGAGCTCGCTGTAAATGTGCCGATAACACCAGCGGGGACACGCAGCTGCTACGGTCAGTCTGGGACCAACGTTAACTACAGCAGAACTAACATGGCTGTTCAGGACGGTAACGACGTGTTTTTAGGAGACAGGGTTGCCATAATACATTCTGACGAACAATACAAATTATTGTGAATACAAATAAAATAAAAGAAGCCTCCCGCGAGTTACTACACGCTATAAAGTAGATTTAAAAACGTTTTATAGAATAAAAGCTCACTGCAGGACGTTGTAGAAATGCGTGTGTGCACCACGACCAAGGAGCCTCATTCACTTTACATTGGGGTTGTTTGCGTGGTGCCGACACATAAATGTTGCAAAGTGCGTGAGTCCACCACGCAATGCGGTGTTAAGGAGTCACGCGTTCTGGTGAGATCAGGTTGGTTAGATAGTGTTGCTAATGCTAATGCTAATGCTAATACACCAACAGACTATACCGTTTATATGATGAGGTTTCACAAGTAGTGAGGGGAAAACGTACGAGTGGAGATTCCTATCTTACATGTCTTTCCTGCAAAACAGCCCTGATATTGAGACTGATGGACAGTAGTCCTTAGGGGTGCCAACGTCCAGCAATGGAGAAACGGGACACACGCACGCGAAGATTTTCGGGTTTCTGGCGGGTTTAGTTACTTTTTTTTTGGTTAATTTTTCGGTTTTAGGGTTAGGTTAGGGTTATGCTATTTAATTATTTTGGGGGAGCCAGCCCCTCAAACTATGCATACCTAACACAATACAACACAATGGTCTTACACCTGCATTAGGCTACTACATCACATTGTACATCAGATGTTCAAATCGGATAGGTGGGCACTCGGGACGTCCGGGCACCTCGATGTACAATTGGCTATTTTGTCCAAATGTTAAAAAAATAAAATATTTGAAAATGGTATTAAGTAATGCAAAGTATACATGATGTGAACATGCACGGTACATCATCATTAGACTTAATGCTATCCTCCAACCATTTCCCCAGCAATCAGCTGACTGACTCACACACACACACACACACACACACACACACACACACACACACACACACACACACACACACACACACACACGCACGGCACGCACGCACGCACGCACACACACACACACACACGTGCGAGCATTGTGCCTGCCCTGTCAACTGAGCGGTCCTAGTGCCCTTCGCATACAGCACACAAACACACAGACACACTGCATTGCGCGCAAACAGAAACATATTTTTTATTTTTCCCTTTACACGGGAGTCCGGGACAAACAAAGTCCCGTACGGGACACGCCCCTTTTGGCTTAAATACGGGGCGTCCCGGCCAATACGGGACGGCTGGCAACCCTAGTAGTCCTACACGCAAACGCCTACTGGAGGTTGTCAAGCATTATTGTGAGATTTGTTGTAAAATGACACAACATGTATTATTTACGTGCAACACACTGTTCATTGTGTTACTTTTGGAACTGGCAAGTTTCTGAGAAAGAATGTACAGTTAGCCTAAAGCTCACTATATAGAAGAAGAAGAATAGAAAGCCTTTATTGTTATTATACAACAATATACAACGAGATGTTGTAGTGCAACCCTGTCAAAGTGCGCAAACGAAAACAGACAACAACTTACAAATCATAGCCAATCATACGAGGGGTAACACACACGTTAAAATCAAGAAGCTATACGAAGCTATAAAGTGCATTAAAACGTGTTTAAAAGTGAGTTGGTTAATACAAATCGTGTTGCACTGAGGACTGCTGGTTTAACAGAAGTATATTTTATGCACCGTATACTTTGCTTATAATTCCTTATTTACAATACATTTATTTCATCAGACAGCCTTTGGTGAATCTACTGTAGCTTGTTATCTTTGAAGGTCGCTGCGGATTGAGACACTAAAAAGAAAAGTTGTTGTAAAAAACTGTCCTTGTGCAAGTTTTGTTTTAGGTCTGCCTTTCTGTGTTTACACTATTGCAAATAGTCCACATGATTATATAATATATATATATATATATACTGTATCGATTTGGTTGACTGTTGTAGGCAGAGTTAGTCTGTTTTCATAACCGTAAGTGTTTGTCAGTATATCTGAAATGACTGTTAGCTACGTTAGCTAGCTAGCCTTACAGCGGATCAGAAGCAGTCATGTGACCACATTGTTAAAATAATCCCATATAACATTGTATGTACTTTCCAACAACAGAGACGTTGTTCAACGTGTACACTGTGTGCGTCACTTTTTAGTGTCCCCTGCTTTCCGTTGTTTGGAGCTTCTTGTGCAACATGTTGTATTTGCAGTGTTTCGTTTACGCAGCGCTTTTAGAAACGCTCAGCATGTTTTCCTCAAGGTGCCGAAAGTGTTTCGAATGTTTTTTGGCACATTTGTATTTAGTTATTTACATCGTTTCTCCTGATGGAAATGATTTGGGGCCGTTGTACGTATGTGCTCCTGTCGGCCACCGTACACTCAAAAAACTAAATCAGTAGCTTTGTAGATATCACAATAATAAAAAGCTATATTACCTTAATAAAATCACTAAATATCACCAAGTAATTGTCTGAGTTGGACATACCAAAATAAATGCTTAAAAATCCAACAGTTAATTTTGTCTTAAATTACTACTATTATTTAAGTTGATTACACGAAAAATAAATGAGTATTTTACTAACAAATTATATTTTTAAGATATCCTTAATATCTTTGGTAAATTTCAGTCGAAATATTTGACAATTTGCTAATTATACTGATCAGTTTCAGGAACAGCAATTATTACTCATTCCAAATGGATATTCTTAATCTGCCACCGTAGCATATTCGAACAAAGCTGAAAGAAAACAGCAAACATGTCTCCCCACTAATGCCGTCTTCTTTTAACTGAAACACAACACGACACTCACTTCCTGAGGACGTCATCTCTTCACGTCTCTATGTTACACTAGCGTTCAATATTAAAGTATCAAAACTCATTCAAACGTTATAAACGAATTGCCGACATCGGATCAGTAAATCTTTATTTGACTCTTATTAGACACCTCCTGTATCTTTTAAGTATACATCGCCTCAGAAATAAATAAAAACAACTTCTCTTGGCAGTTTTTCTCATTTCTTCTATCTCTGATTTGTTCTCACTTTGTTCTTTCCCCTCTGCATGCATCTATTTTCATTTCTGTTTCCTATTGTCATATCTTCACGATCCATATCTCAGCGTCCCCCATGTTCACATCGGCTCTCTTCAGGCTCTCCTTCGTCTCCATCTTGGAGTGGATCCAACAGGTACATCACTCAGCGATCAGGTCTTTCACCTGGATCCACCTGAGAGGCTAGCTAGCTGCGCCTGGTGCTCTCCTCTGGTGTCCACTTGCTGCCAGGTGATGGATGTCAGAGGCTTTACGTGGGAGAAGGAAAGGAGAAGAGGACGCAAGGTAAGGAAAAGAGGGAATGCTGAGCTAGCTGTTTTCACACAAAGTTCGGTGTGTGATGTTGGCTAGTGTTATGCTGTGTTCGTTATTCTCGCGTCCAGGTAAGAAGCTTAAAAAGGAGACTAAATGGAGTTCTTCTGAGAAGGTCAAAATTGGTAACTTTAATTAATAAAAAGCGGCGGTAATGTTACAAGCAGGATAGTGTTCAGCCAGGAGAGAAAGGCTGCAGCTTCCTCTCCCTCTGATGGCCGTGCAGAAGAGAGCTTCCAAGCATTCGTCTTTCCCGCTTTCTGGCTGTTCGCTCCTCCTCTGGGAGCTGTAGTGACGGAGGAGACTTCCCTCTCGGTTCTGTGTCCGATATCGCGTTAAACAGAGGATTTCGACATTTTACATTCATTGCTTACTTCCACATGCCTTTTCTCCTCCTTATCTCTTTCATAACTTTATATGTAACACATGTTAACGGCGTCAATAGCCACTTTAATGATACTAATGGGACGGTAGTCCCGGATGTCGTCATGACGGATTTTCAGAATAAAAGCTTGTATTGAGAACTTCCGGGTTTTTCCAGAATAAAATAGCATTTAGACTGACGGTATGTTTAAGGTACATTATGCCATAAAACATTGATTTTAATTTCTAACACTAGCAGCGAGTATCCGAAAGCACCTCCACCTCCTCCCCATCAGGCTGATTAACGGTGAGCAGAGCCAGCTGCATCCCTCTCCCCACAGAGAGTTCGGGGCATATGGGCGGCGTGGAGATCTGCAGAATTAATCATATCACAACGTGGTTTCCCTCCAACACTCGAGGGAGCGCCCAGCTCTGAAAGAGAGGCGAGCGTTATGAAGATCAAGGTGCTCTGACAACCACTGTTAGCTTGGAGATTATGGATTCTTACCTTCGCGTCATCCCGTCAACACTGAGCTAAAGTATGCAAAGGCGCAGCGAGGCCAATTTCCCAAATGCTTAACCCCCGAGGCGTTTTCCTGACCTGCGTTAGACACGGACCCTCGCTGAGGTAGATCTGCAGGAGTTTTGGTCGAAAGTGAGTCAGGAGATGCCCGGCGGGGGGAAGAGGAGGAGAGAGAAGAGAGAGAGAGAGAGACTGGTCATACTTCATCCTCAGAAAAACTCTTCTTCCTGAGTTTTCAGTCTGAACCGGTCCGCTCACCTGCAGCAAGAAGTAGACAAACTCGTCAGGGTCTTAAAATCCTTCAGAAACAGTTTGTGTGTGAGTTTTGGTGAGGTTTAGGCAAGTATAGATGAATAGCTGCAAAGTGTGTACTTCTACTCCACTCCATGTATTAATACCTTTAGTTACTTCACAGATGTGGATGAATGATGTGAAATATAACCAAAGTGTTGATCAGACTGTAGTTCCACCTGGAGTAAATCCACCAGCTACCCTGCAGTCTACAAAGTACTTCAGACTAGCTGCACCTCCACCAGCTACCCTGCAGTCTACAAAGTACTTCAGACTAGCTGCACCTCACCAGCTACCCTGCAGTCTACAAAGTCTTCAGACTAGCTGCACCTTCACCAGCTACCCTGCAGTCTACAAAGTACTTCAGACTAGCTGCACCTTCACCAGCTACCCTGCAGTCTACAAAGTCCTTCAGACTAGCTGCACCTTCACCAGCTACCCTGCAGTCTACAAAGTCCTTCACTAGCTGCACCTTCACCAGCTACCCTGCAGTCTACAAAGTACTTCAGACTAGCTGCACCTTCACCAGCTACCCTGCAGTCTACAAAGTACTTCAGACTAGCTGCACCTTCACCAGCTTTGAGGACACTTTCATGATCAATCATTATAAAACATATCATATATATTATTCTGAAATGGACCAATCTGCACAACGACTACTTTCACTGTCTTTCACTATATTTAGATGAGAATACTTTTACTTTTACTTGAGGAACATTTTGAATGCAGGACTTTCACTGTAACAGAGTGGCGAACCGTGTCAATCACAATGGACCTTCTGTAGACACCCCCCCCCCCCCCCCGCCGTTATAATGTCCGTCTTTTCACTGACTTGTCGTCTTGAAAAGGGTACTCACAACAATTCCGCAACAACATCATCTTCACCGCATTTGCCATTTCAATGCTTCGTGGCATTTATCTAGATCCTCTAGAGCAGCGGTTCTCAAACTGTGGTCCGCGGACCAACTTAGGCCTATACATTGTTTATGTTGCTTATATGCCAGTGTGTCCATGGTTTTGAGTCTGTGTATTGAGCGCAGCGCCGTCTGCCTTTTGCACTACAGTAACTAAAGTAGGACTAAGCATACCGGTAGTTTGGGATGACCTGATTAAAATACCGTCCGCCGTCCTCTTTGAGAAACACAACGCAGACAGACACCGGTCACAAAAGTATCCGATAAGCTTCATTTGACTTTTAATTGTCTATAATTAACTATAAAAAGATATCGGCGTTTTAACACTACGTTTATGTACTTATTTTTACGGTTTGCATATGAGGCGGTCCCCGAAAATCCTTGATAATAAATAGTGGTCCGCATAAACAAAAGTTTGAGAACCCCTGATCTAGAGAACCCTGGAACCGAAGGGAACTCTGGAAGCCCATTGGCTACAAATCAATATCTGATTGGTTGATCAAACTGTCAGTCCGAACGTACGCTCTCATTCAGTGCAACGGCCAGGGCATTCGATCAAGGATGTAGAATACCTGGTTGAAGGATATTCTACCCAGAGACCCAGAACAAGATCTGATTGGTTGCTTTCTTTTCTAACACAAACCACTGAAATGCGTAGCATGGCCCGAGAAGGACAAACACATCAACGTAACACTGATATTACAGATCAACGACACAGATACCATTCTCATTTATTCACTTTATTACATTTTATTTATTTAATTAAATCGATGTTTGGTTTGTGTGTGTTCCCGGGTATTCTCTGAATGCCTTGAAGGCCCTGACGGTTCACCACTGCTGTAACACGGTATTCCTACACTCTGGTACTTCTACTTTTACTGAAGTACAAGATCTACTTCGTTACTTGATGAAACCAAACAAGATGTTTTTTACATTTAGGAATTAAGTAACATTTATTTTATATGACATTATAAAAATCTCCGCTTTAGCTTTTACCGATTTATTTTTACGAGATATTATCTTGCACCTCTCTCTACTTTTTAACCTACGACGTATTGTTTTATTTCTGATGTGGTAGAATAGATTTAGTTTTGAGTCTTTACTTTATGGGACTTCCTATATTACATTTGAATAGCTTTTAATTATGGCTATTTGGGATACTATACTTTTTTCAACCGTCTTTATCATATTTTAAACACTTTTTTACATTTCTGATGGTTAATTTATTTGTTTTCCTTTTTAATATAAACTTTTTAATAATTGTTTTAATTATAATATGATATACTGTAGTGGGACTTTTTCTTTAACAATTGTATGGCATCTATGGCATACTGTACAATTATTATAAATAACATTATTTAAGATGTTACTATACTAAAGCTGTGCCATTCATTTGATATGTTACGACTTGCTGTACGGCTTGTTATGACATGTTTTATGACGTGAAGCTCGAGCTTGCATGTTCATTCATGAAGACTTTTAATTTGTTTAAATCTCAAGTTAATTTCTTATATATCCTGCCATTCTCTCTTCTGACTGATGCTTTGTTAAAATGTACTTTCTGTCATTATCTTACGCTGTCAATCATGTTTGATTATATGTGTCATTTATCCTCAGCACGTTCACACAGATAGACAGATAGATGGATGGATGGATAGATAGATAGATAGATAGAGGGATAGATAGATAGATAGAAAGATAGATAGATGGATAGATAGATGGATAGAAAGATAGATAGATGGATAGAAAGATAGATAGAAAGATAGATAGATAGATGGATGGATAAATGGATAGATGGATAGATATCATCTCGCTGCTGTCTGTATTTCTGCCACATTCATGCTGCTCCTCGTCTCCCCTCCCCTCCTAGCCTTCACACTTTTATGAGTTTCATGGTCTTCATCATCTTCATCTGTCTCACCTTATCTTCCTCCCTCACGTCTCACCTTATCTTCCTCCCCCCCCACAGGGTCTGGCCTCCATGGGGGGGAGGAATCTTGCTGCTTGACGGCCATCGATTAGTCTCCCTGTGGAGTTCAGTCTCCGAACACTCAAGACTTTATTACCTCCTCTGATCTGTTATAATATTATCTTTCTCCGCATGCTCTCGTCTCTCCAGACTGCAACACGATACCAAGACTTACCTTTCGTTAATATATTATAATGTGACTTTTCACGTGGCATTATGCATCGTATGAATAATAATAATAATAATTCCTTACATGTATTATAGCGCTTTTCCAGATGCTCAAAGCGCTTTACAAATACACATTACACTATCATACATGCAATGGTCATGAAGCTTTACAACCGCCCAGCATCGGATCGGATGGTTATTTATTTATTTATTTTTTTTTTTTTTTTTTTTTTTTTTTTTTTTTTTTTTTTTTTATTATCCCCCCCCCCCTCCCTATTGCATCCCTACCCTCCAGTTTGCATCACCTCATGTCTGCCTCTCACCTGCTGCTCTAACACACCTCTCATCCTCCCATTATATTCCATTAAAGCCAGTAGTATCTTCACAACGACCAGCGAGACACAAATCACGGCGGCCCATCTGCTCGTCATCATCACTGTTCTTCATCATCACTGCTCTTCATCATCACTGCTCTTCATCATCACTGCTCTTCATCATCACTGCTCTTCATCATCACTGCTCGCCTCGCGTTAAAAGAGACGTTCTGAGAGCAAATAGTTCCCATGGTGAAATACAAGGGAGCTTTTCTGAAAGCCTGTGAACCCATCCACACTGTGGGTGCGTGTGTGTGTGTGCGTGTGTGTGTGTGGCCTAGCATTACTATACTTGTGGGGACCTAAATCTGTCTACATAGTCACGTGTGGGGACTCACCTCCCTTATGGGGACAAATTGGAGGTCCCCATAAGGGGGATCATTAATTTTAGGGTGAAGACTTGGTTAGGTTTAGGATTAGGGTTAGGCATGTGTTGGTTAAGGTTCGGATACGTCTCCAGGAAATGCATGTAAGTCAATGTAATGTCCCCTGAAGTGATGTATACATGGTATGTGTGTGTGTGTGTGTGTGTGTGTGTGCTATAGACTGAAGCACTGAGCCGTAAACACCATGTAGCTGCAGGGCAGCGTGATGAAACTAAACAGAAAAACAAAGCTTTCAATGTGAATTTCTCCTCATTTTAAATCATGTTCACAGCCTCTGATACGATACAGTGGCAGCTGCTTCATAGCTCACAAAAACACATAGGTTTATATTAACATAACATGTTAAAGTAAAATCCAATAAAATATTTAAATTAACATAGGAAGTTAAAGTTAATATATGCAATAAAATGATAAAATAAAATACAAAGTAAAATGTTCAAGACAAGATTAAATAAAAAAGTAAAGTAACATCTGTAATAAAAAGATACCATTCAATTAGATATTCATATTAATAATACATTAGAAGTTAAAGTAAAAATGTGCAATAAAAGACACATATTTTTATAAACAACAAGATAAAAGCAATAATGTTCAATTCCAAGAAGAAAGAAAGATATAATGTTCATGCAAACATCAGACATGTAAGTAACGATGTGAAATAGAAATAAAACAAATTGAGAAAATTAACATATTTATTTGAATACACAAAATAATATGTACCAATGTTCAATAAAAAGAAAAATACATATTTAAACATAATACAATAACATAATACAAACATAATAATTTAAAGTAAGAACGTGCAATACAAAAATACAATAAAATCAATCAATAAAAAAAACGACAAGTTAAAGTAATAATTTATTTTTAGAAAACCCCCCAATGATTCTGAGCAGCGCTTCTGATTCTCGGCATCGTGATCTCTGTTATTCTGCGCTCCTCCTCTTCCTCCACAAAGAGCTTCAAACGGTCTGTGCACCGCGGCCTCTGGAGGGTCGCCTGTGTTCGCTGCAGATATCACACGCTGATAATGTGACAGAGCTCGCTGTAAATGTGCCGATAACACCAGCGGGGACACGCAGCTGCTACGGTCAGTCTGGGACCAACGTTAACTACAGCAGAACTAACATGGCTGTTCAGGACGGTAACGACGTGTTTTTAGGAGACAGGGTTGCCATAATACATTCTGACGAACAATACAAATTATTGTGAATACAAATAAAATAAAAGAAGCCTCCCGCGAGTTACTACACGCTATAAAGTAGATTTAAAAACGTTTTATAGAATAAAAGCTCACTGCAGGACGTTGTAGAAATGCGTGTGTGCACCACGACCAAGGAGCCTCATTCACTTTACATTGGGGTTGTTTGCGTGGTGCCGACACATAAATGTTGCAAAGTGCGTGAGTCCACCACGCAATGCGGTGTTAAGGAGTCACGCGTTCTGGTGAGATCAGGTTGGTTAGATAGTGTTGCTAATGCTAATGCTAATGCTAATACACCAACAGACTATACCGTTTATATGATGAGGTTTCACAAGTAGTGAGGGGAAAACGTACGAGTGGAGATTCCTATCTTACATGTCTTTCCTGCAAAACAGCCCTGATATTGAGACTGATGGACAGTAGTCCTTAGGGGTGCCAACGTCCAGCAATGGAGAAACGGGACACACGCACGCGAAGATTTTCGGGTTTCTGGCGGGTTTAGTTACTTTTTTTTGGTTAATTTTTCGGTTTTAGGGTTAGGTTAGGGTTATGCTATTTAATTATTTTGGGGGAGCCAGCCCCTCAAACTATGCATACCTAACACAATACAACACAATGGTCTTACACCTGCATTAGGCTACTACATCACATTGTACATCAGATGTTCAAATCGGATAGGTGGGCACTCGGGACGTCCGGGCACCTCGATGTACAATTGGCTATTTTGTCCAAAATGTTAAAAAATAAAATATTTGAAAAATGGTATTAAGTAATGCAAAGTATACATGATGTGAACATGCACGGTACATCATCATTAGACTTAATGCTATCCTCCAACCATTTCCCCAGCAATCAGCTGACTGACTCACACACACACACACACACACACACCACACACACACACACACACACACACCACACACACACACACACACCAACCCGCACGCACGCACGCACGCACACACACACACACACGTGCGAGCATTGTGCCTGCCCTGTCAACTGAGCGGTCCTAGTGCCCTTCGCATACAGCACACAAACACACAGACACACTGCATTGCGCGCAAACAGAAACATATTTTTTATTTTCCCTTTACACGGGAGTCCGGGACAAACAAAGTCCCGTACGGGACACGCCCCTTTTGGCTTAAATACGGGGCGTCCCGGCCAATACGGGACGGCTGGCAACCCTAGTAGTCCTACACGCAAACGCCTACTGGAGGTTGTCAAGCATTATTGTGAGATTTGTTGTAAAATGACACAACATGTATTATTTACGTGCAACACACTGTTCATTGTGTTACTTTTGGAACTGGCAAGTTTCTGAGAAAGAATGTACAGTTAGCCTAAAGCTCACTATATAGAAGAAGAAGAATAGAAAGCCTTTATTGTTATTATACAACAATATACAACGAGATGTTGTAGTGCAACCCTGTCAAAGTGCGCAAACGAAAACAGACAACAACTAACAAATCATAGCCAATCATACGAGGGGTAACACACACGTTAAAATCAAGAAGCTATACGAAGCTATAAAGTGCATTAAAACGTGTTTAAAAGTGAGTTGGTTAATACAAATCGTGTTGCACTGAGGACTGCTGGTTTAACAGAAGTATATTTTATGCACCGTATACTTTGCTTATAATTCCTTATTTACATACATTTATTTCATCAGACAGCCTTTGGTGAATCTACTGTAGCTTGTTATCTTTGAAGTCGCTGCGGATTGAGACACTAAAAAGAAAAGTTGTTGTAAAAACTGTCCTTGTGCAAGTTTTGTTTTAGGTCTGCCTTTCTGTGTTTACACTATTGCAAATAGTCCACATGATTATATAATATATATATATATATATACTGTATCGATTTGGTTGACTGTTGTCGGCAGAGTTAGTCTGTTTCATAACCGTAAGTGTTTGTCAGTATATCTGAAATGACTGTTAGCTACGTTAGCTAGCTAGCTTACAGCGGATCAGAAGCAGTCATGTGACCACATTGTTAAAATAATCCCATATAACATTGTATGTACATTTCCAACAACAGAGACAGTTGTTCAACGTGTACACTGTGTGCGTCACTTTTTAGTGTCCCCTGCTTTCCGTTGTTTGGAGCTTCTTGTGCAACATGTTGTATTTGCAGTGTTTCGTTTACGCAGCGCTTTTAGAAACGCTCAGCATGTTTTCCTCAAGGTGCCGAAAGTGTTTCGAATGTTTTTTGGCACATTTGTATTTAGTTATTTACATCGTTTCTCCTGATGGAAATGATTTGGGCCGTTGTACGTATGTGCTCCTGTCGGCCACCGTACACTCAAAAAACTAAATCAGTAGCTTTGTAGATATCACAATAATAAAAAGCTATATTACCTTAATAAAATCACTAAATATCACCAAGTAATTGTCTGAGTTGGACAACCAAAAATAAATGCTTAAAAATCCAACAGTTAATTTTGTCTTAAATTACTACTATTATTTAAGTTGATTACACGAAAAATAAATGAGTATTTTACTAACAAATTATATTTTTAAGATATCCTTAATATCTTTGGTAAATTTCAGTCGAAATATTTGACAATTTGCTAATTATACTGATCAGTTTCAGGAACAGCAATTATTACTCATTCCAAATGGATATTCTTAATCTGCCACCGTAGCATATTCGAACAAAGCTGAAAGAAAACAGCAAACATGTCTCCCCACTAATGCCGTCTTCTTTTAACTGAAACACAACACGACACTCACTTCCTGAGGACGTCATCTCTTCACGTCTCTATTGTTACACTAGCGTTCAATATTAAAGTATCAAAACTCATTCAAACGTTATAAACGAATTGCCGACATCGGATCAGTAAATCTTTATTTGACTCTTATTAGACACCTCCTGTATCTTTTAAGTAATACATCGCCTCAGAAATAAATAAAAACAACTTCTCTTGGCAGTTTTTCTCATTTCTTCTATCTCTGATTTGTTCTCACTTTGTTCTTTCCCCTCTGCATGCATCTATTTTCATTTCTGTTTCCTATTGTCATCTCTTCACGATCCATATCTCAGCGTCCCCCATGTTCACTCGGCTCTCTTCAGGCTCTCCTTCGTCTCCATCTTGGAGTGGATCCAACAGGTACATCACTCAGCGATCAGGTCTTTCACCTGGATCCACCTGAGAGGCTAGCTAGCTGCGCCTGGTGCTCTCCTCTGGTGTCCACTTGCTGCCAGGTGATGGATGTCAGAGGCTTTACGTGGGAGAAGGAAAGGAGAAGAGGACGCAAGGTAAGGAAAAGAGGGAATGCTGAGCTAGCTGTTTTCACACAAAGTTCGGTGTGTGATGTTGGCTAGTGTTATGCTGTGTTCGTTATTCTCGCGTCCAGGTAAGAAGCTTAAAAAGGAGACTAAATGGAGTCTCTGAGAAGGTTCAAAATTGGTACTTTAATTAATAAAAAGCGCGGTAATGTTACAAGCAGGATAGTGTTCAGCCAGGAGAGAAAGGCTGCAGCTTCCTCTCCCTCTGATGGCCGTGCAGAAGAGAGCTTCCAAGCATTCGTCTTTCCCGCTTTCTGGCTTCGCTCCTCCTCTCTGGGAGCTGTAGTGACGGAGGAGACTTCCCTCTCGGTCTTCTGTGTCCGATATCGCGTTAAACAGAGGATTTCGACATTTTACATTCATTGCTTACTTCCACATGCCTTTTCTCCTCCTTATCTCTTTCATAACTTTATATGTAACACATGTTAACGGCGTCAATAGCCACTTTAATGATACTAATGGACGGTAGTCCCGGATGTCGTCATGACGGATTTTCAGAATAAAAGCTTGGTATTGAGAACTTCCGGGTTTTTCCAGAATAAAATAGCATTTAGACTGACGGTATGTTTAAGGTACATTATGCCATAAAACATTGATTTTAATTTCTAACACTAGCAGCGAGTATCCGAAAGCACCTCCACCTCCTCCCCATCAGGCTGATTAACGGTGAGCAGAGCCAGCTGCATCCCTCTCCCCACAGAGAGTTCGGGGCATATGGCGGCGTGGAGATCTGCAGAATTATCATATCAAACGTGGTTTCCCTCCAACACTCGAGGGAGCGCCCAGCTCTGAAAGAGAGGCGAGCGTTATGAAGATCAAGGTGCTCTGACAACCACTGTTAGCTTTGAGATTATGGATTCTTACTTACTTCGCGTCATCCGTCAACACTGAGCTAAAGTATGCAAGGCGCAGCGAGGCCAATTTCCCAAATGCTTAACCCCCGAGGCGTTTTCCTGACCTGCGTTAGACACGGACCCTCGCTGAGGTAGATCTGCAGGAGTTTTGTCGAAAGTGAGTCAGGAGATGCCCGGCGGGGGGAGAGAGAGGGAGAGAGAAGGAGAGAGAGAGAGACTGTCATACTTTCATCCTCAGAAAAACTCTTCTTCCTGAGTTTCAGTCTGAACCGGTCCGCTCACCTGCAGCAAGAAGTAGACAACTCGTCAGGGTCTTAAAATCCTTCAGAAACAGTTTGTGTGAGTTTTGGTGAGGTTTAGGCAAGTATAGATGAATAGCTGCAAAGTGTGTACTTCTACTCCACTCCATGTATTAATACCTTTAGTTACTTCACAGATGTGGATGAATGATGTGAAATATAACCAAGTGTTGAATCAGACTGTAGTTCCACCTGGAGTAAATCCACCAGCTACCCTGCAGTCTACAAAGTACTTCAGACTAGCTGCACCTCCACCAGCTACCCTGCAGTCTACAACGTACTTCAGACTAGCTGCACCTTCACCAGCTACCCTGCAGTCTACAAAGTACTTCAGACTAGCTGCACCTTCACCAGCTACCCGTGCAGTCTACAAGTACTTCAGACTAGCTGCACCTTCACCAGCTACCCTGCAGTCTACAAAGTCCTTCAGACTAGCTGCACCTTCACCAGTACCCTGCAGTCTTACAAAGTCTTCAGATAGGCACCTTCACCAGCTACCCTGCAGTCTACAAAGTCCTTCAGACTAGCTGCACCTTCACCAGCTACCCTGCAGTCTACAAAGTACTTCAGACTAGCTGCACCTTCACCAGCTACCCTGCAGTCTACAAAGTACTTCAGACTAGCTGCACCTTCACCAGCTTTGAGGACACTTTCATGATCAATCATTATAAAACATATCATATATATTATTCTGAAATGGACCAATCTGCACAACGACTACTTTCACTGTCTTTCACTATATTTAGATGAGAATACTTTTCTACTTTTACTTGAGGAACATTTTGAATGCAGGACTTTCACTGTAACAGAGTGGCGAACCGTGTCAATCACAATGGACCTTCTGTAGACACCCCCCCCCCCCCCCCCCGCCGTTATAATGTCCGTCTTTTCACTGACTTGTCGTCTTGAAAAGGGTACTCACAACAATTCCGCAACAACATCATCTTCACCGCATTTGCCATTTCAATGCTTCGTGGCATTTATCTAGATCCTCTAGAGCAGCGGTTCTCAAACTGTGGTCCGCGGACCAACTTAGGCCTATACATTGTTTATGTTGCTTATATGCCAGTGTGTCCATGGTTTTGAGTCTGTGTATTGAGCGCAGCGCCGTCTGCCTTTTGCACTACAGTAACTAAAGTAGGACTAAGCATACCGGTAGTTTGGGATGACCTGATTAAAATACCGTCCGCCGTCCTCTTTGAGAAACACAACGCAGACAGACACCGGTCACAAAAGTATCCGATAAGCTTCATTTGACTTTTAATTGTCTATAATTAACTATAAAAAGATATCGGCGTTTTAACACTACGTTTATGTACTTATTTTTACGGTTTGCATATGAGGCGGTCCCCGAAAATCCTTGATAATAAATAGTGGTCCGCATAAACAAAAAGTTTGAGAACCCCTGATCTAGAGAACCCTGGAACCGAAGGGAACTCTGGAAGCCCATTGGCTACAAATCAATATCTGATTGGTTGATCAAACTGTCAGTCCGAACGTACGCTCTCATTCAGTGCAACGGCCAGGGCATTCGATCAAGGATGTAGAATACCTGGTTGAAGGATATTCTACCCAGAGACCCAGAACAAGATCTGATTGGTTGCTTTCTTTTCTAACACAAACCACTGAAATGCGTAGCATGGTCCGAGAAGGACAAACACATCAACGTAACACTGATATTACAGATCAACGACACAGATACCATTCTCATTTATTCACTTTATTACATTTTATTTATTTAATTAAATCGATGTTTGGTTTGTGTGTGTTCCCGGGTATTCTCTGAATGCCTTGAAGGCCCTGACGGTTCACCACTGCTGTAACACGGTATTCCTACACTCTGGTACTTCTACTTTTACTGAAGTACAAGATCTACTTCGTTACTTGATGAAACCAAACAAGATGTTTTTTACATTTAGGAATTAAGTAACATTTATTTTATATGACATTATAAAAATCTCCGCTTTAGCTTTTACCGATTTATTTTTACGAGATATTATACTTGCACCTCTCTCTACTTTTTAACCTACGACGTATTGTTTTATTTCTGATTGTGGTAGAATAGATTTAGTTTTGAGTCTTTACTTTATGGGACTTCCTATATTACATTTGAATAGCTTTTAATTATGGCTATTTGGGATACTATACTTTTTTCAACCGTCTTTATCATATTTTAAACACTTTTTTACATTTCTGATGGTTAATTTATTTGTTTTCCTTTTTAATATAAACTTTTTAATAATTGTTTTAATTATAATATGATATACTGTAGTGGGACTTTTTCTTTAACAATTGTATGGCATCTATGGCATACTGTACAATTATTATAAATAACATTATTTAAGATGTTACTATACTAAAGCTGTGCCATTCATTTGATATGTTACGACTTGCTGTACGGCTTGTTATGACATGTTTTATGACGTGAAGCTCGAGCTTGCATGTTCATTCATGAAGACTTTTAATTTGTTTAAATCTCAAGTTAATTTCTTATATATCCTGCCATTCTCTCTTCTGACTGATGCTTTGTTAAAATGTACTTTCTGTCATTATCTTACGCTGTCAATCATGTTTTGATGCATCATATCATCATATCATCAATCATGTTTGATTATATGTGTCATTTATCCTCAGCACGTTCACACAGATAGACAGATAGATGGATGGATAGATAGATAGATAGAGGGATAGATAGATAGAAAGATATATAGATGGATAGATAGATGGATAGAAAGATAGATAGATGGATAGAAAGATAGATAGAAAGATAGATAGATAGATGGATGGATAAATGGATAGATGGATAGATATCATCTCGCTGCTGTCTGTATTTCTGCCACATTCATGCTGCTCCTCGTCTCCCCTCACCTCCTAGCCTTCACACTTTTATGAGTTTCATGGTCTTCATCATCTTCATCTGTCTCACCTTATCTTCCTCCCTCACGTCTCACCTTATCTTCCTCCCCCCCCCACAGGGTCTGGCCTCCATGGGGGGGAGGGAATCTTGCTGCTTGACGGCCATCGATTAGTCTCCCTGTGGAGTTCAGTCTCCGAACACTCAAGACTTTATTACCTCCTCTGATCTGTTATAATATTATCTTTCTCCGCATGCTCTCGTCTCTCCAGACTGCAACACGATACCAAGACTTACCTTTCGTTAATATATTATAATGTGACTTTTCACGTGGCATTATGCATCGTATGAATAATAATAATAATAATTCCTTACATGTATTATAGCGCTTTTCCAGATGCTCAAAGCGCTTTACAAATACACATTACACTATCATACATGCAATGGTCATGAAGCTTTACAACCGCCCAGCATCGGATCGGATGGTCTCCACTTCGTGTCTCTTTGGTGTCGCCTAATGTATTAAGATTTCTTTAGCTAACATTACATATTTACAGTGTAATACGACATATTTAGAATACGCCTTTTTGCTGATTGTTAGTACATGTTAGTATGTTAATATTTTTGAGTACTGTAAACCTCTGTGTTGCTGTATCTCACGATAGCTTGTTGCGAGTCTTGTCATTTTTTACTGATTTGTTCGTCTCATAAAGATAAGATAAGATATACTTCATTATTCGCAAATGTTGTACTTTTTTTTAACCATCTTTATCATATTTAACAAAATGTTCGTCACATTTCTGATTGCATTTTATGCTGTTATTTTTTTCCTTTTCAATATAAATCAAAACAATTAAACAATTTAATATCATTCATTCTATTTTTCTGGCACACTACAGAATACTATGATTTTTTAAGATTACTTTCAATAACATTTTGTGGATTTCTTTGTAGCTATACTATTCTATGATTTTTATTAATTTTTATTATTTGCAAATTGGCACATGTTTTTGTTGCAGCATTATGTAAAACACAGTGTTGCACATTAGAAAAGAAACAATTATTCAATATAAACATCTCAAAATAGAAGATACAACAGAACTAAAAGAGTGAAAATATAAAAGTGGACCGTGAAGATACAAATATTTAGATGGTCTGACAAATTAAACACTATTGAACGGCAAATTCAATTAGATATAAATATAAAATGTACATTGTGAAGTTATGAGTCCAAGTACTTTTAGTGTCAACATTCTGTGAAGAGGCTTGTTGTGAGAAACAGGACAAATAATCCCTTTAATGGGACGAGACAATCGGTCATAATCTGTGCTCACCTTCAATGTTTCAATTTAAGGCTTGGACCTATATAAATAACATGTACTATTATTATAATTATTGTTATTATTATTATTATTATTATTATTATTATTATTATTATTATTATTATTATTATTATTATTATTATTATTATATACCCATGACCCTCCCCAATTGACCCTCAGTGTGCCAGCGTTCTTTCTAAAGTGTCTCTGTTTTTGACCGACCAAAGGGTAAAACGCTTTATTATGCACAATTACTATAATGTAGTTTGCCAATGAACATCTTTGAGTGTCTACGGTTAAATGTACAATCTAATTACAGACCAGAATAACTGACAAACATCCACATTCAACAACAACAACAACAACAACAACAACAACATAATATCCTAGAATCAGTGATGGTTAACGTGGAGGCAACACGAGGCAGTCTGTTAATCACTGAATATTAAGTGGAGAAAATCTTTTTTCATTTCGTTTTCGGAAGCATTTGATGACTGGTCATTATAAATATTAAAGGGGGGATATTTCCATGCGACCCCCTCCACCTCCTGCAGCGATTACACGCCTGATTACATGCGTGTGTATTATCCAACATATCAATTCAACTGCTGATGAGGACTAAAGTTTAATTTCAGCGCGGCTCTCTTTTGGGGAATCTCATCACAATATTAAAGCATCTAAAGGGCCGCGGTTTTGTAAACATAAAAGTCATTTAGTTCCCGGTCATATTTAATTTATGGACATTAGATAATTCAGCTCATGAGCTTCCCTTGTTAGTTTGTTCCTTAATTGAAGGTCCCCTCTCTCATTAGTGTGTCTCGTTTTAAATTACATGTTGTTCAGAATCAACTGAGAATAGCAACGGAAAAGATACTTAGCAAAGTTCTGCATCAATACTAACAAAGTACTTTTGGATACCTTAACAACATATGCATGTTCCCTGATGGATGAGTTGATGGATGGAGGAAGAGATACACATATTGATGAATGGATGGATGGAGGGTTGTATTCATGGTGGATCTACGGATGAATAAATGGATAGATGATGGACAAAGAAATGGATGGATGGATTAATGGATGGATGGGTGGGTTAATGTATGGATAAATGCATCAATTAATGGATAGATTAACGGATGGACACATGGATGGATGGAAGGATTGATGGGTTGTTGGAAGGATTGATGGGTTGTTGGAAGGATGGATGGGTTATTGGGTTAGTTGGTAGACAGATGGATGGATGGGTTGTTGGAAGGATGGATGGGTGGCTGGATGGATGGATGGTTGGATGGATGAATGGGTGGATGGATGGATGGATGGATGGTCGGATGGATGGATGGTTGTTGGAAGGATGGATGGATGGGTTGTTGGAAGGATGGATGGATGGATGGGTTGTTGGAAGGATGGATGGATGGGTTGTTGGAAGGATGGATGGATGGATGGGTTGTTGGAAGGATGGATGGATGGGTTGTTGGAAGGATGGATGGATGGGTTGTTGGGGTAGTTGGTAGACAGATGGATGGTTGGATTAATGGGTTGGTGGGTGGATGGATGATTGGATGGATGGATGGTTGGATGGATGGATGGGGTTGTTGGAAGGATGGATGGATGGATGGATGGTTGGATGGATGGATGGATGGGTTGTTGGAAGGATGGATGGGTGGCTGGATGGATGGATGGTTGGATGGATGAATGGGTGGATGGATGGATGGATGGATGGTCGGATGGATGGATGGGTTGTTGGAAGGATGGATGGATGGGTTGTTGGAAGGATGGATGGATGGATGGATGGGTGTTGGAAGGATGGATGGATGGATGGTTGGATGGATGGATGGATGGGTTGTTGGAAGGATGGATGGATGGGTTGTTGGGTTAGTTGGTAGACAGATGGATGGATGGTTGGATTAATGGGTTGGTGGGTGGATGGATGGATGGGTTGTTGGAAGGATGGTTGGATGGTTGGATGGGTTAGTTGGTAGACAACTGGATGGGTTGTTGGATGGATGGGTTGTTGGGTTAGTTGGTGGACAGATGGATGGATGGATGATTGATGGGTTGGTGGGTTAGTGGATTGACAGATGGATGGATGCTTTATACATCCCAAATTGAGAAATTGTTTGTCACTGCAGAATTGTTAACAGTCATTGCACATACATACAAATATTACAAAATATATATTAAATAAATAATACACCTAAACAGCAAATATATTATAATAATAATACATTTAGTTTGGAGGCGCCTTTCAAGAGACCAAAGGACATATTAAATGCGTAAATAATTACTACACACATTTATATATATCCACAGTAGAAAATATAGATCAGGGCTCTCCAACACGTCGAGCTACCGGTAGCTCGCGGGCAGCTTTTCAGTAGCTCGCCGCTCGATTATCGATTATAGCGTTGTAAGGTTGCTTCTTGATTTTTCGGCCGCGGCTGGACAATAACGTTTTTTGATTTTAGAATTACACGAATATCAAATTGATCGGTGACGCAGAGATCAAGGAACAGACGTGACAGCGGCACAGCGACGGAGCAGTCTGCTTTCTCCAGCAGCACCAGTCAGAACCAGCAGCAGAATGACCCGCTCTGAATCACTCCGAGTCGCTGCGGCTCAGAGACACAGGGAGGGATTTGTGTTTTTTGAAAAACACTCGTTATCGTCATGTCAGGTTTTTGGTGGATTTAATCAAGTCTTGGATTGCAGAGTATGAATGTCCTCTTGCTATTTTCAGACGATACGTGTGTAAAGTTTGTGAAGGCAGGAGGAAAGCTTCCGCGATCACTGTCTCCTCTCCGTTCCTCCAAGCCCCGCCCCCTCCTGAAAATAATGAGTGACAGGCTGATAGTGACCTGATAGAAACTTTATTATTCACTTAAAGGGAGGGAATCCTCATGACACGTATTTTTAAATAATTATAATCCGATAAAACAGACCAGTCTCTGCCAGTCTTTTTTTTTTTTTTTATCCGATGACGTTATCAGTGATTTTAAGCTGATTAATTACCGAAATAACATCAACCCTGTGGGCGGCACCATTTTGACGAATCACATGACTTATTTTGACGAGTCACATGACTTATTTTACCGGAAGTGACGTGAACTATGTGTTTGGTGTCGAGGACAAATTGACGGATGTGCTTTGTTCATGTTGTTTACTCTAGTTACTCTCACAATTCTATTGAAATACGCCTCATTGTATCGCGAAACATTGCCACAATTCGGATAGGAACAATCCACGGAATGCTCGGTTCCATCTATTGCCAACGGGTAAGCGTAGGAAGTACGTTCGGAGGCAGTGGCTAGCGAAATGTGCTCGGCCCGAACCGAAAGATCCACAGGCGA